>NW_027423240.1:0-132500 GCF_048934315.1 Petromyzon marinus
CCACCCTAACGCCCCCCACCTCTGTGCCCCCCAACCCTCTCCCCCCGGCACCGCTCCCCCCAACCCTCTCCCACCCTCTCCCCCCACCCTCTCCCCCCCGAGCCCTCTCGCGCGCCCCACTCCCACCACCCACTCCCCCCACCCTCTCCCCCCCACCCTCTCCCCCCACCCTCTCCCCCCACCCTCCCCCCACCCTCTCCCCCCACCCTCTCCCCCCACCCTCTCCCCCCACCCTCCCCCCCACCCCTCCCCCCACCCTCTCCCCCACCCTCTCCCCCCCACCCTCTCCCCCCACCCTCCCCCACCCCTCCCCCCACCCTCTCCCCCCACCCTCCCCCACCCTCTCCCCCCACCCTCTCCCCCACCTCTCCTCCCCCCACCCTCTCCCCCCACCCTCCCCCCCACCCTCTCCCCCCACCCTCTCCCCCCACCCTCTCCCCCCACCCTCTCCCCCCACCCTCTCCCCCCACCCTCTCCCCCCACCCTCTCCCCCCACCCTCTCCCCCCACCCTCCCCCCACCTCTCCACCCTCTCCCCCCCCACCCTCTCCCCCCACCCTCTCCCCCACCCTCTCCCCCACCCCTCTCCCCCCACCCTCTCCCCCCACCCTCTCCCCCCACCCTCTCCCCCCACCCTCTCCCCCCACCCTCTCCCCCCACCCTCTCCCCCCCCCCCTCTCCCCCCACCCTCTCCCCCCACCCTCTCCCCCCACCCCTCTCCCCCCACCCTCTCCCCCCCACCCTCTCCCCCCACCCTCTCCCCCCACCCTCTCCCCCCACCCTCTCCCCCCACCCTCTCCCCCCACCCTCTCCCCCCACCCTCTCCCCCCACCCTCTCCCCCCACCCTCTCCCCCCACCCTCTCCCCCCACCCTCTCCCCCCCACCCTCTCCCCCACCCTCTCCCCCACCCTCCCCTCTCCCCCCACCCTCTCCCCCCTCCCTCTCCCCCCACCCTCTCCCCCCCCCCCACCCTCTTCCCCCACCCTCTCCCCCCACCCTCTCCCCCCACCCTCTCCCCCCACCCTCTCCCCCCACCCTCTCCCCCCACCCTCCCGGTGTAGTCGGCACTTTGCTACGTTCATCATTTCGGTTTTTTTTTGTTATGCTTTGCTTAATGTAACCCCCCCTTTTTAAATGAAAGACCCAAAATATACTTTTTTTCTTTCCCCTTCCCTCTCTCTTTACCCCCTCTCTGCCCCCCCTCTCTCTCTACCCCCCTCTCTGCCTCTCCTCTCTCTCTACCCCCTCTCTTCCTACTCCATTTGCCTCTCTCTCGCTCTCTCTTTTTTCTTTATAACTACGACAAGTGCTGCATCGGCACGCTGCCCTTCCCACAGTCAAACGGCCTACGACGGGTAGCTTAGATCTGCATGCAGAGCTCTCCGTCATCTGCCACCGAGCACACGGCCTCCTCCAGCGCCCACTGCTCCTTGAAGGCCGGCACGGCGTGGGTCAGCCGCGTGTAGTGGAACTCCAGCAACACCCTGATCCGACCAGAGCGTGGAAGATGCCCAGGCTGCTGGCTGGACGTTGCCCCTCCAGGGCCACCTTCCTTGCCCTGTATATGGCGAGCTTGGCGTAGCCGAAGAGCACGTTGACCAGCCCCTGAAGATGTTGGGGTCTGTGCCTTTCGGGTATCCAAAGAAGAGGACCGTCGGGGAGAAGTGGAGGCTGAACCTTAGGAGGATGTTTCTCAGGACCTTGAACAGCGAGTCCAGGCTCTTGCACTCCACATACTGGTGCGCCACCGTCTCCACTTTACCGCAGAACCGGCACTCCGGGACGTGTCGGTGAAGCGCGCCAGGGAGACGTTGGTGGTGACGGTGCCGTGGGCGATGCTCCAGCTGAGGTCGCCGATGCGGTTTGTACGTCGGTCTGCAGTAGAGTTGCCTCCAGCGAGGCCTCTCCGGAGAGACGCAGGGCAGGGCTTTCCTCCAGGCATGGTCCTTGTGGCTCCTCAGGGTGTCCTGTTGGTGGAACCGGACCATGTAGGAGTAGAGAACCTTCCTCTTTACATTTGCGAAGGCCACCTCCGGTAGGTCTTCTAGCCGGCACAGGTTGTGATCCGCCTTCGTTTGTCGGCATTGGCGATGCAGTGGCACGACTGAGAGCTCCGGTGGAGGGGGATCGAGAGGGGCCTCGTCATCCCCCACGCCGATGGGGGGCGTTCTCCCCGCTGCCACTGAGAAGGCCCCCTTGGCTTCGGCCAGGATCCGGGCAGCCACCCGGAGCGACTGCAGCCCTGTCTTTGTGGCCACGTCTGCTGGTCCGATCCACCGGCCCCGTGTTTCAGGCTCCACCAGATCTCCCATCCTGGTGAGCCGCGCGTTGGCGAGGCGCCTCTCCATGCCAGGGGTGGTGGTGGTGGATGGCAGCTTTGTCTGTGGGTTCCTGAGGATCGGTTCGACGACCAGATCCTCAGCCGATCACGGTTGGTTCAGCCTCCTGACGGCGAGGGAGCTCCATGTCTGCAGGACGCTTCTGTAGAAGGGTGGCAGCTGTCCCAGTGGAAGGCCCTGCAGGTCCATGTAGAATAGTTGCTTGGAGCATTGCAGACCCCCCAGCTGTTTCAGGAGGAAGGAGGCCGTGACGCTCCAGGCCAGTGCAGGGGCGGCGTGCAGGAACTTTTGTGCTGCCTGCAGTCGGAAGGTGGCCAGCTGACTCCGCACGCACACCAGCCCGTGACCGCCCTCGTCCAGTGGCAGGGCCAGGACCCCAGCCGCGACCCGATGTCCTCCACCTGACCAGAAGAAGTCGAGGACTTGCTTCTAAAGTGCGTTGACAAGGCTCATGGGGGGGTACAGGGAGAAGAGTCGGTGCCACAGCATGGACGTCACCAGCTGGTTCACCACCAACGTCTTTGTCCTGAAGGTGAGGAACTTGCACAGGCGACTCCAGGTGGCCAGCCGCTCCTTCACCTTCTCCTCCAGCTCGACCCAGTTCCTCTGCGGTGGTTCCTCCTCTGGTCCGAGGAACCCCCCCAGGTGGTGCAGCGATGTTGTGCTCCAATTGATGGCTTTTGTCTTCTCGGGACACTCAGTCATGTCCCACGCTCCAACCAGCAGGCCGCTGCACTTTTGCCAGTTCATTTTTGATGACGAGGCTTTCGAAAAGACCTCCTGGCACTCATGCAGCAGGGCGACATCAGCCAGGGAGCGCAGGATGAGGAGGACGTCGTCGGCGTATGCCGTCAGGACCAACTTGATGCTTGGTTCCCTCAGCACCAGGCCGCTGAGTCTCCGCCTTATGAGATTCAGGAAAGGCTCTAATGCCAGGGCATAAAGTTGGCCCGACAATGGGCATCCCTGTCTCACTCCTCGCTCGAATTTGACCGGGGCAGTGAGGGCGCCGTTAATCTTGATCATGCACTCCGCCTTGGTGTAGAGTAGGCGGATCGTTCGGACAAAGGCATCCGAAAACCCAAGGTCTTGAGGGTTCCTCCTCTTCCTCCCCCTCCTCCGCTCCGAACACAGATGGACTCGTCCGTCTGAACAAAGCTCGTCGCTCTCTGTGGTGTTAATCCCTCATACTAACATCATGCCAATCCCCCAGTTACATGCTAATTTACTGTTGATATCTAAACTCCTCTCCACCTCCTCCGTTCTGAACATAGATGGACTCGTCCGTCTTAATAAAGCTCGTCTCTCTCCGTGGTGCTAATCCCTCACACCAACATCATGCTCATCCCCCAGTTACATGCTAATTTCTATGTAAACTGCTTTGTCAAGGTGCTCTGTTCCTCCCACACAGCTTAAAAGACGCTGCCATGCTTGGCAGGGTTCACTCAAGCGCTGTCTTCCAGACAGTCCTGTTTCTTCACCTGAGGAAGGCTACTTGTGTTGTGGCCGAAACGTCGTGAGAATTTTATTCTGTTATTATTATTTTTATTATTTCATCTCCATTCTACGTGACTTTACCGAAAGAACCCAGAAGAACAATGAGCTATCATTATTGTGTTGTTGTTTGCAAAGTGCAGGGTCTTGAGGACTTTGTGGAAAAGTGCGGAATAAATGCAAAGTAACTCCCCAAGAAGTGGTGGTGGTTGGACAAAAAGGACAATGGTGATGCCGATGGCTAAGGTCTCCTCCTGCGATGGCGAGATGTAAACTCCCTCGCATGGTATACAGGAGGTCGTGGGTTCGATCCCTATCCCGACCTTAACGCCTGTTATGTATTTGGAGTCCACGTGTTCTCTCTATCTTCCCTCTGCATTTAATCTGGCTGCTGATATACATTACCACGTGATGAGCCACTTCGTTGATCTATCATTTGTGGCCAGGTGGCTTCTGAAAAGAGCTTTATACCTGGTATTTTTTTTAAGGTGGCCATGGTGCTCACCGTGATCTACATGTTCCTCATGACGGGCACGCTGCTCGCTATGGTCGGCGACATTGTCAAGAACGGTATCCTCACACCCAGCAGCATCTTCTTCATCACTCTCGCGGGCATCCATCTCATCGCCGCGGCGCTGCACCCGCGCGAGTTCTTCTGCATCGTGCACGGATTCTTGTACCTCATCTGCATTCCCACGGGATACCTGCTGCTGCTCATCTACTCATTGGTCAACATGTACAACGTATCATGGGGCACGCGTGAGACCAAGGCGCCTACTGAGCCCTCCCCTAAGGAGGTGAGTTACTTTATGTGTTATCGTTATTGTCGTTGTTGTTTTTGTGTCGAACGTTATTTGGAGTTTCGCTCCATTCTCCTCTGTTGCTCCGTCCCGCACCTCCGATTAGCATGATTGGCTACGTACATTGCAAAAAAAGTGTAACATATGCCCCCAACCCCCGCCAAGACGAAGGCAGCGATCCCCATATAGCTTTTAACCGACCGTTGGGGCAAGTGCTGTTAGCGAGTAGCACCTGTGAAGTCCGGAATGGCACATAAGAGGGTAGGTGGCCAGCACCATGCCCGGCCGCCTTTGTCTCCATTGTTGTCATGTTTACTACATCACATTTGGCTATTTTTGAGGCTTTTTGAGGGAAGGCCAAGGACTGGTCCAGATGTATGTATGTTGAACTTCTTTCACACCATGTGTAGCCAACTGTGCTAATTGGAGGTGCGAAGGAAGGAAAGTTTCTAAACACAAAGAGCAGTTTTTAAGAAATTAGTTTTCAATGTAATGATTTAAAAGTGCATAGCTCCAATTGCTTTCTCATATTGGAAGGAAGAGGGTTCCAGATGGACGCACAAGCGCACCCAAAAGCACGCGATGTGGTCACTGTCTTTGTTCAATGGTTAGCCAAAATCCACTGATGAGAGGATGACCGGAGCTTGCAAAATTATCGTTTATGTTTCTTGACAAGAACGGTGGTGGTGGCTGTGCCACTCGTGTCCATTAATCCAACACGGTGGGTATCGAGGAGGAGTCATTCACTGACTTTCCAGGAGAGTGTAGTATGACAATTATGGACTATTTGTTCCATCTGAATAGAACGCAATGTTTCCCCCTCGCATTTGTGGGTCTATTCCATGGTGTTCTGGTTTCCCGTTGGCCAATAAAATCTTCATACATGGAGGACCGCAGAGCTTGGACAGTTATTGGCGCCAGTTCACTGAGCAGCTGAAACTGCCTTCCAGCTTGTGTGCGCTTCCCGCTGGTTTGATATCATTGAAGGACCCTGCCTTCAGCACAATGCCCATCCTCCTGTCCCAGCAGAAGAAGGAACGCAAGCATCGTTTGAATGGAACGAAATGCTATATACTGCCACTCGAGTGGGACTGCTTCCAGTGGAGGATCAGCGTCCATCCGAAGAAATACTCGGCACTGAGTCAGGAGGATGACAGTTCAAGGTGCCACCACCTCACTGAGAGCCTGTAGCCATGCTTTTAACTTTGATCCTTACCTCTCGTGTATCGATAGTTCAACGTTTATGTCCCATATTATTGAGGGACTGTGTTATCTTGGTGTGGTTTGGGACTGTTGTTTTGCTGCCTTGCCCCAAGTTATGCATTTAGTATTGAAAAATTGGCAGTAACTGATGTACTCATGCAAGTTGCACTCATATACTTTATTTATTTTATTATATTTCCTATACTTAGCACTGCTATCGTTTTATGTTCTAACTTTATAATCCCCTACACCTACTGGACATCTGTGAAAATAGGTTCATAGCTCATCGGACTCCTCCGGCAGTAGAAATACAGATTATGATTATTGATTGGCTGTGTCGGGTGGAGGAGGATTTACAACGTAACATTTTACTCAAGTCAATACTGAGTCTTGTCTCAACTTATTAACTGTGATTCTAGTTGTGCTTGTATCTTAGGCGCCGTGGTGGCTAGATGTTAACTACCTCCCCTGGTATGCAGGAGGTAGTGGCTTCGATCCCAAACCTGACGATGCCTGTTGCCTATATGGAGTCTGCGTCTATTCCTTTCTCTCCCCATGTTGGTGTGGATTTTACTCCGGGTTCCCTGATTTTTTCCCTCCTCATTTAGAATCATCATGTGATTAGAGTATTTGGCTGCTGTAATTTCCACGTGATAAGCCGCTCATTGAGTTATAATTTGTGATATTCAGGTCGATTCTACAAAAAAGCTTCCTAGCTCAGTGGGCCTTACATGGTAAAATAAAAATAATGGTTTAGTTTAACAGTTTATCATCATCCCTCCCAGCCGAGTGGAGTCGTGCACGGTGGAACTCGACAGAGAGATGAAGCTGCGTCCAATTGAGGCCAGACAACAGGACACTACGAGCACTCAGATGGAGCATCCAGAAGGAGCAGAGATCGAGGCGAGAGGAGAGGACATCGCGAACACTCATATGGAGCACCCAGAAGGAGCAGAGACGAGACCAGAGGACATCGTGAGCACTCAGACAGATCATCCAGAAGGAGTAGAGAGTGAGGAGAGACGACAGGGCATCGCAAGCACTCAGACGGAGCATCCTGAAGGAGCAGCGATCGAGTCGAGAGGAGAGAACATCGCAAACAGTCAGATGGAGTATCCAGAAGGAGCAGAGACGAGACCAGAGGACATCGCGAGCACTCAGACAGATCATACAGTAGGAGTAGAGAGCGAGGAGAAACGACAGGGCATTGCGAGCACTGGGACAGAGCATCCTGAAGGAGCAGAGATCGAGTCGAGAGAAGAGGACATCGCAAACACTCAGATGGAGCATTCAGAAGGAGCAGAGGCGAGACTAGAAGACATCGCGAGCACTCAAACAGAGCATCCAGAAGAAGTAGAGAGCAAAAGTCGACCTCCAGAGCAATCAGACACAGACCTCGCCCTCCATACCAAAGGTAATATTTTCATCAAACAAAGACAAAGTCTTCTTGGTTCTTTCGTTAAAGTCACATAGAATGGAAATAAAATAATAAAAATAAAATTCTCACGACGTTTTGGCCACAACACAAGTAGGCTTCTTCAGGTGGAGGAACAGAACTCTCAGGACGACAGCGCTTCAATGAACGCTGCTAAGATTCGCAACGTCTTTTAAGCTAGGTGGGAGAAGTAAAGCGCCTTGACAAAGGAGTTTACATATCAAACAGGATAATTGAGCATTGAAATAGCGGTGTTAAAGTGTTGGATCAGCAGGGTGTTAAAGTCAGAAATTCGCATGTAACTGGGAGATTAGCATGATGTTATTGTGAGAGATTAGCATGTGACTGGTCACGGAAATAGCTATGTTAAAATCAAAGTTTACATATCAACAGGGCCATTTAGTATATGGACACTAAAGGACTGCAACTATCCAACTATCATACAATAAACCGATGTGAAAAAAACTAAGTATAAACTACGTCAATATAATAAATGTACTCAATATATTCTTCAATAAGTTGAGCTATTAACATAAAGTAACTGGGTATACACTACACTATATAATGAATACCATATAGTAAACTAATAAGAAACTAAAATATAAACTACATCAATGTTATTCTTAGTTTTTTCGGTAAAGTCACGTTGAAGAGAAACAACAAAATAACAAAATATATATAAAACAATAAAAAAATTCTCACGACGTTTCGACCATAACTCAAACGGTCATCATCAGGTGTGTCGGTTTGCATAAATTTATTTTGAAAACGGCATATTTATTTATTTATATATAAAAATAATAACGTTTGCGTCACGCGCAACGATTGGCAGTTTGCCCAGGACTAGTCCATCTATTTTTTGAAAAGAGGAGGGGGGAGACGAAATTTGTTTTTATGTATGCTGTCTGAAAGCCACTGTAAGCGTGAACAATCAATCAAGAACTGAAATGATTTATCAAATCTTTCCAATGATTGCTAAGATAGAATCCATCTTCTCGGTTGAAATTGTCTCTGTGCTTGTATATGTGAATAGCCTCATGAACGACTCTCTCATGGAAGCCAGATGGCTTACAAAGAACCTCCGTCTTGGAAAAGTCAATGGCATGTGAGCCTACTGAATTAGAACAATGATCTGCTACGGCCGAGGTGTTGGTCCTACCGTGTTTAAGGTCTGCTTTATGTTCACGAATGCGGTCCGAGATATGGCGTTTGGTTTCTCCAATGTAACTACTACCACAGAGGCAACTTAGTTTGTAGACACCAGGGTATTGTATGTCCGGAATCACATCTTTTACAGACGGAACCAGATCACGGATTTTATGTAATGTGTTGAAATGGACCTGGATCTTGTGTTTATTCAAGATTTTGGAGATCTTTTTTGTGATCCCAGCAATGTAGGGTAAAGTGATGGTTTTGAAAGGCTCCTCAAGAGGGTTCTTCTTCATGGTTTGAGTGATAGCTTTGCGGATTGTATAGTCGGAGTAACCATTAGCCCTAAGAGCTTGGTGTACGTGCTTGAGTTCAGTAGGCTCACATGCCATTGACTTTTCCAAGACGGAGGTTCTTTGTAAGCCATCTGGCTTCCATGAGAGATTCGTTCATGAGGCTATTCACATATACAAGCACAGAGACAATTTCAACCGAGAAGATGGATTCTATCTTAGCAATCATTGGAAAGATTTGATAAATCATTTCAGTTCTTGATTGATTGTTCACGCTTACAGTGGCTTTCAGACAGCATACATAAAAACAAATTTCGTCTCCCCCCTCCTCTTTTCAAAAAATAGATGGACTAGTCCTGGGCAAACTGCCAATCGTTGCGCGTGACGCAAACGTTATTATTTTTATATATAAATAAATAAATGCCGTTTTCAAAATAAATTTATGCAAACCGACACACCTGATGATGACCGTTTGAGTTATGGTCGAAACGTCGTGAGAATTTTTTATTGTTTTATATATATTTTGTTGTTTTGTTGTTTCTCTTCAACGTGACTTTACCGAAAAAACTAAGAATATGAATTACTGCAGTCACGAAAGCTTTAAATCAAAATTTACATCAATGTTATCAATAAACTCTATATACTCTCCAAACAGCTGAGCTACTAACAATAAGTCGTTATACATTACAATGCCATATGGCGAAAAAATGGGTGGTGGTATTTTCTTTTCAACGTTAGCACCACGGAAAGCGACGAGCTTTGTTCAGACGGACGAGTCCATCTATGCTCGGAACGAAGGAGGGGGGAGAAACAGCCACGATGCGCTGCTCTGTTCTGTGTTGCGTTACAACTATGTTATAAACTAGACTACAATACATTGCAATGTTATACCTTCCAATCTAAACTACATTGTATAATATCGTATACAGCCCAATGTAAGCTCTAACATTATGCATTATATTGATATGTCCCCAACTAAACTTTTTCTACATTACACGACTATACACCGTAATATACACTGCCATAGACAAACCCACCATTAAATTATACAATGCGTTACTATACACTACCCTATACTTTAGACTGTAAAATAGACTTGTAATATTACACTATGTATTATTCTACCAACCCTACTGTATACCACACTACTGTATATTCACTATACAATTACGATACCATATATTGCCTTATGAATTATGTTAAACATTACAATGTTAAACTATTTATTATACAACATGCTATACCTTTGACCGTTGTGTGAACGGTATTTAGAGACATTGTCAGGGAATGGACTGCAGTCTGAAAGTCACCGTATAATACAATCAATTAAGAACCGAAATGGTTTATAACGTCTTTCCAATGGTTACTAAGCCAGAATCCATCTTCTCGGTTGAAATTGCCTCTGTGTTTGTATATGTGGATGGCCTCATGAACGAATGTCTCATGGTAGCCGGATGGCTTGCAGAGAACCTCCGTGTCATGTGAGCCCACTAAATTATAACAGTGATCTGCCACGGCTGAGGTGTTCGTCCTACCGTGTTTCAAGTCTGCTTTATGTTCACGGATGCGGTCCGAGATATGTCGTTTGGTTTCTCCAATGCAGCTGCTACCACAGAGGCAACTTAGTTTGTAGACGCCCGGGTACTGTATGTCTGGAACCACATCTTTTACAGACGGAACCAGATCACGCATTTTATGTACTGTGTTGAATCGGACCTGGATCTTGTGTTTATTCAGGATTTTGGAGATCTTTTTTGTGACCCCCGCAATGTAGGGTAAGGTGATGGTTTTGAATGGCTCCTCAAGAGAATCTTTCTTCATGGCTGGAGTGATGGTTTTGCGGATTGTGTAGTCGGAGTAACCATTAGCCTTGAGAGCTTGGTGTACGTGCTAGAGTTCACTGGCAATGTGTTCCTGGTCGGAAATGCATTGGGCTCTATGGTATAGAGTCTTGATGAGGGAGTTCTTCTGGGACGGATGGTGGTGGGAATCTGGTTTTAAGTAAACATCCATATGCGTAGCTTTCCTGTAGACACAGTGGCTCATTGAACCATCAGGTCTCCTTTTAATTAGGACATCCAAATAGGGTAGCTTGCCATCTTTTTCGACTTCCATGGTAAATCTGATGGCTGGGTGTATGGAATTGATGTTAGAGCTTACATTGGGCTGTGTATACGATATTATACAATGTAGTTTAGATTGGAAGGTATAACATTGCAATGTATAGTAGTCTAGTTTATAAAATAGTTGTAACGCAACACAGGACAGAGCAGCACATCGTGGATGTTTCTCTCCCCTCCTCCGTTCCAAGCATAGATGGACTCGTCCGTCTGAACAAAGCTCGTCGCTTTCCGTGGTGTTAACGTTGAAAAGAAAAAACCGCCACCCATTTTTTCACCATATGGCATTGTAATGTATAACGACTTATTGTTAGTAGCTCAGCTGATTGGAGAGTATATAGAGTTTATTGATAACATTGATGTAGTTTATACTTAGTTTTTTCACATCGGTGTATTGTATGATAGTTGGGTAGTTGCAGTCGTTTAGCGTCCATATACTAAATGCCTCTGTTGATATATAAACTTCGACTTTAACATAGCTATTTCCGTGACCAGTCACATGCTAATCCCTCACATTAACATCATGCTAATCTCCCAGTTACAAGCTAATTTCTGACTTTAACATCCTGCTGATTCAACACTTTAACACCGCTATTACAATGCTAAATTATCCTGTTTGATATGTAAACACCTTTGTCAAGGCGCTTTACTTCTCCCACCTAGCTTAAAAGACGCTGCGACTCTTTGCAGCGTTCATTGAAGTGCTGTCGTCGCGACAGTTCGTTCCTTCACCTGAAAAAGGCTACTTGAGTTGTGGCCGAAACGTCGTGAGAATTTTATTTTATTATGTTTTATTTGTATTATTTTATTTCCATTCTACGTGACTTTACCGAAAGAACCAAGAAGATGAATCCCTGCAGTCACGAAAGCTTTAAATCGAAAATTAAATGCGAAGTCATTGCTTGTCAGTTAAACAAGACCGAGCATCTGAAATCACGCGATGCGGTGACCATCTTTGTTTGATGAATGGATGAACGAAGTGTGGGTGATGGTTAATGCTCCTAGACGAGATTAGCAAGCTATTGTGATTCATTTGTGGCAAGCACTCTGGTGTTGGACCAGAAGACGCCAAAAGGCGTACAACTCAAAAACAGCGCACTATCAGAGTATTGAGGGCTCGGGGTGAGCATTTAACACCAGTGGAGACTAGGCTCTAAGAAAAGCCGTCTCGGGTGTGGACCAATCAAATTCAAGGACAGTGCATATTATTATCAGAGTTGTCTCTTTTGTTTGCATTTTGATTGCTTGTGTTGTGGTTATTGCAAACACGATGCCTTGAATAAAGGTGTCAGTTTTTGTGCCAGTTAAAAGGGTAAAACCTATTACTATTACAATATTAATATTATTCATCGGAGTAAGTTGTTGTTATTTGGACAATCGCACAAAGTGAACCTTCTGTCCCGTGGATGGGAATGCATAGGAGGAAGACGAGTTTTGGAAGAGCATGATCAGTGACTACCTCAAGCCTCTGGAGGAAGATGACGATCACAGGAAACGCGTGAAGCAGGAACTCTTCGAGATAAGAAACAAGGTACTGGCAACGCGTCATCGCGAGTACCGGAGATGCTTCGATAACAGAAAAATTGCGTTCCAGCGACAACGCGTTGTGCAAACAGCAGGCGTTAAGCGAGTACTTACCGTACTTGGCATGTGGTAGAAGAAGATTTAAACGGCATTGAATTACCTATGCCTTATTATTCCAACGAATTAATTGTTAATTGTTCCAATAATCCGCTAATCCTGTAAAATACATGAACAATAAAACAATAACAACAGAAGTGACCATTTGGCGTCGAGAGTGGACAGTGGGGGAGAAAAATGAACGCACAAAGAGGGGATCCATAAACAGCCCGGGGTCATCCCCCCCGCCACTCGGCCAATGCAATGTAAATCAGGCCTGGTCTGTCTGTCCCAACGTGCAGGGCACTTTCGTCTACTTCATGATCAATGCACTGTGGCTGGTGGCGACCCTGGCACTGCAGTTCGTGGGAGCCGACCTCTACATCCAGATCCCGAGCACGAAGAACGAGGGGACGGTCATCGACGTGCTGCCCCTCGCCTTCATGTTCCTCATCACCTTCTCCTCATTGTCCAGTTCCTGGCCATGCTGTACCACAGCTGAGGAGGAGGGGAGGGGGTCGACCCATGCGTGGCCATAGGGGGTGTGTGTGCATGCCGACTCAGTGACCAACAACAGTAACGATTATCTGAAATGGTCCTGGACTTCCCCCCTTGTGCCGTACCGGCCTTCATAGGTGCCACTCGCTGACAGCACTTGCCCCAACAGTATCTTAAGGCTATCCAGGAGATCCATGTCTTTGCCTTTATGTGAGTGTGGGCAGTGTGCTTATGACCAGCTCCGGTTTCGCAGCCGAGGTCTCACTCCGAAACAGTCGGGCAGCATTATCTTTTCATCGGCTGTGTAACACTGGGTGGAAACTACTTGGTTTGTCATTCCATGCGAAGCTCCGGATTTTATTTGACCACATTGATATCTTCCCTTCTTTATTCTTTCGAGAAGGATGTTGAGGTGTCTAAAGTAACATCTGCACCGGTTAGAAACATTCAGGTCACCCTGCCTACAATGCATCCTGGGTTTAACCAGACTGGATTGTGTCAGGAGCTCACATATTCTTAAAAGATCTAGACACACTCCCATTGGTGAGCTCCTCTCACAAGCGTGGCTGTGTTGGCTGGGTCATGTAGCCCCCATGCCCAGCCACTGCATGGCAAAGCAACTATTATTTGGCAGGATAGATCAGACTAAAGGGCACGGCATGGGCTAGGGAAAAAAAGGAATGATATGGTACAAGAGGATATATAGAGATGAGTGGACTTGCCAATAACTGGTACCAGCGGTCTCAAGATTGGCCACTCCTGAGGAGATGCTACTTGGCAGTTGGAGGCAGTCGCCCACCAGCAATAATGGAGGGCAGAGGAGCGATGCTCGCATCCATAAGCAGAGCACCGGGCAGCTAAACACAACAATTTGGCACAGTAGGGGTCACAGCTGGTGCATTGTCAGTCATCTCAGTCAGTCAACCATTGGCTCCTAGGTCTGTCCCGTTAACTCCTGACATTTTGCCACCGTGGCGCCCCGTGCCCCTCCCCCTTCCCCTCCGTGCCCCCCCCCCCCCTCTGCCCCCGTTCAGGTTGTTCACGCTGCTGCACGTGCTCTCCTACGTGGAGTCGTCGTCGTCGGGCCAGCAGTCAAAGAGGGGTGCTGTTGGTCGAGACAACAAAGCATTCGTCAACGATGGAGACGACGATGACGCTCAGCAGCGCCGTCTCAGAGAGATTGTCTTACAGATCCCTGGACCCCCTCCTCACACGCCGCACGTGGGTCCCCTCCCCGCACACAGCACATGGACCCCTTCCACTCACGGCGCACCTGGACCCCCTCCTCACAAGCCGCAAGTGGCCCCCCTCCATGCACGCTGCTCGTGGACCCCCTCCTCGCACGCTGCTCGTGGACCCCCTCCTCGCACGCTGCTCGTGGACCCCCTCCTCGCACGCTGCTCGTGGACCCCCTACTCGCACGCTGCACGTGAATCCCTTCCACGCATCCTCGCACCCTGCACGTGGACCCCCTACTCGCATGTCATACGTGGACCCATGCACGTCGTGGTTTATCAATGACGGTGCGGTCAGTAAAGGTGCAGCCCTGCAAGATGCTTCCCTTGTTGGAAGAGGTGGGAGTTACCCACGCTTTACCCCACCACCGCATGCGACCTGCCGATCGACCAACTGTGCTGTATCCATTTACGCAGCTGGGTGGACAGAGGCAGCGAGATTTAAGAAGCTTGCAGCGTCGCTCCAAATGCCAGGCCTAAGGATCGACCTCTAGATCGCAAGTGTGGTGACGAGTTAATTGCAGCAGGGCAGCCTCTCATTACAATGGAATGCACTCAAAAGTCCTGCTGTACAACAACGGTGGACATCACTTGTGATATCATCGGCTAAAGTAAATGTAGGGGCTTTGAAGCTGCTCCTGGCCACGGACAGAGAAGTCGCTTCTATGTAGCAGTGGTCAGATGAAGGAAACGTCCTGTTGTTGTTTGTATGTTAAATTTATTTTGCACTGCACTTAGCCAACCATGCTATCGTGGATGTAAACATCACCCACACATAGACTGTCCCGTTAACCATAGAAGTTGATCAAATCACATTATTACGCCTGATTAATTTAGAGGTCGAGCGACCCACATGGGAAATCTTGTTTTGAGAAAGGTTTCTCTACCAAACACAGAAAACGATTCCCCATATCGCTTTAATAGACTTATGGAGCTGTTAGTGAGCACCTAATAACGGCAGGCACAGCACACAAGGTGGGTGGCCAGCACCAAGTCAAACTGCATTACCGCACCATTTTATCATTTGAGGCTGAGTCGACCTAGGGGAGGCCCAGAACCGGTTTAGATAATCACCACTATTGTTGGTGGCCATGAGTGGAAGTGAAACTAGCGTCCCAAGGCTCAAATACTTGTGCAGGGCTATGAACACGAGTTTTATTTCACGTTCACTGATGGTCAGATATATATGCCAACATATATTTATAGATATTTTATAATACTCTTTGGTTCTTTCGGTAAAGTCACGTAGGTATAAAATTAAATAAATCACGACGTTTCTATTGCAACACAAGCAATCATCATCAGGTGGGAAACCCAACAGCAAGAAGTTTTTTCTACTGAAGTGGGAGAGAGATGCCATGGTAAGAGGTTTCTAGGTAAGAACGGGGGGCAGGGCAAGGGGGGGGGAAGAGGGGGTGTGTGGGCTAGGGGGAGGGGATCGTTGCGTGGACGCTAGATTGATATGTATAATGTGGTTTATTTACAGAGATGTAGAGTTACATTGAGACTGTGTGGATAAATAAAACAAGACAGAGAAGAAGCAGTCATACATCCAGAGCACCACGTTCAGATAGTTTCCCCAAAATATTGTATTGGAGATGTGAATCCATAATTTTAATGCTAAGGCAATGTTTCGCTGCTATTTGCCGCTGAGAAGATGTTATCTCCCTCGATCGGTACACAGGAGGTCATGCTGGACCCTGGCGGTGCCTCTGTTATACTTTTGGAGTTGGCGTGTGCTCTCGCTGTGGTGGTCGGAGCTTGGGTTTTTATCCGGGTTCCTTGGTTCAGATGATTAGACTGCTGTTATAAATTCTCACGTGTGGTGATATCAGCTACTGCGATCATCAGCTATCATTACGTGTGACCAGCTCGCCTATGAACAAGAGCTAAGAGCACAGTTGAGTTTAACTGGTAAATAAAACTGTGAATTCCCTTGCACCTTCTGAGGACGGTAGTGTCTTGGTCAACAGGTCACTTACCAAACGCTTAACGATCGATCCAAACCTTTTAGGTCCACGCTTCGCTGGGCGCGTATAGTGGTTACGCACACGTAAAGCTCTGTGGCTTTCTGGTGGATGCGTTGTCGGGCTGGTCCCATGGTGTCTGAAACGTGGAACAGCACGAAGGCGTTGGTGGTGAGCGGTAAAACGTGCACTCCTCCCCCATCACCCCCAGATTAATGTAGGTTACACTCCTCTGCTTGACAATAAATCCCAAAGGTTATTTTTAGTTTATAACGTAGCGATTTATAGCTTTTGTTAAACTTGACAAGATTACGTTTTAGTCCATGGCAATGAGAATAGAGTTCGTTTGTAGGATAACATATTTGCACGATGCTATTTAAGTAAATTAACATACAATGTGGTAACACGGCACGTACTGATTATATGCACTTTATTGCCTATTGTTTTTTACTTTGCACAAATATAGTTTACTGAACTTTTGCAAGCCGTTATCAGTCATGTATTCTCGACTGCTTGCATATAGATAGTGGCGCAGCCCTGCAATGAATCACCCCTCCAGGCGATTGAGACAGCCTGCCACCTACAGATTGCGCAACAGCGCCCCACACGACTTCCAGCCGTTTGAACTCGGTCGTTGGTGTAATTTGCATTCTTATCTGGAGTAAACCAACCTCCAAATCTACATATCGCTGGGTTCACAGTTTAGCGCGCTAATCAATACTGCACCACTCACTTTAGCATTGCCACATCCAAATAAATAAATGCGTATGCACCAACCGCTTGAAATAATGCCACATCGCATAGTCGTCGTGTCGACAATTAGAGAGGTAGCCAGGTTGCTCAAAGATCAGCGCTGGACTGGTACCATTGAGAAGCTGGGTTCAACCCCGGCTACTGAAACTAAACTTTTATTTTTATTTTACCAGGTAAAGTCCACTAAGATATATACAGCTTTTTTTAAAATAAGCGACATGGCCACAAATAATAGCTCAACGAAGTGGATCATTAATCACGTGTACATTTGTAGCAGCAGTCAAATACTCTTAACGCACTTTTATTCCAAATATGGAGAACAATCCCAGCGACCACGAAGAGAAAGAGGCATGCAATCTCCAAACAGGCATAGCATACAACAGGCATAGCAGGCGAGGTAGTTAACATCTCCTAGTCACCGTGGCACCCTGCCTGTGACTGGCAGGGCTCTCCCGGTATAGTTAGCTGATGGCCTCAGCCCGGTCACCAACGATTCAAAGACGGATTGTAAAAAAACAAATTAATTGGTATTGGTTCCCACGTGACCACTTGATTTGATTTGCTCTGACGGATGGTGGTGAGTATATCTGAATATTGCCTTTATACTCAAACCATCTAACCCAAAGTAAACAGACAGTCCTCGACTTGCGAGTGTCCGACTTACGAACGCCCGCTTCCATGAAATATATAAAATAAGAAAAATATTGATTTAAAATGCGAACTTGCAATTGCAAACTGAACTGCCGGCTTACGAACCGTTCGAATTTCGAACAGGTCTCAGGAACGAACTAGGTTCGTAACCCGAATACTGCCCAGAAATAACTTCTGCTCAATAGGTTTGTGGTCATATATAGTTACTAATTATTGTTAACATGGGGATAGTACATTTGTGTGATGTAGGTGCTGGATGTGGTCATAGCTGGGATCCTATCCTTTTCTATATTTATAGAGCACCTTTGGTCAAGGCACGCTTTCCAACATTTAAAAGCTGTAACAAAAACAAAGTGATTTATATGGCAAGGGCAGTGCAAGGGCCGAGGAATGAGTGTCCCGAACAGAGGACATGTGGCTTCATGCAAGAGATATAGGGAAGGAACGGAACAAAATGGAACGGTAAAAAGGGAAGAGGAAGGGGATGGGCTATTAAAAAGAGGTGAGGCCTTCAGAGAGGAATGGAAGAAGGTTATGGAGGTGGCCTGCTTCATGTTCAAGTATCTCTCTATTTACAAAGTTCGATTTTACGATATTTCACGTTCATGCAATTGACAAATTACGTGTTCTAATGCTGTGCTGTGCTGTGTGATTGTCACGCGGCCCCCATGGTGTCAGCCAGCGCTGGTCTCAGACCCTCGGTACCCACTATATCTGTTTACCTGCTATGAAGTAGGAGCATTGCTCGAAACGTCGACAATTATATACATGTCCTTTCAATGCATTGTTGTTAACGAGTGTGTTGTAGAGGAGGTTAATTGACCATACTTCACCACGCTGACCAAACCGGGTTGGTGGAGGTAGGTGAACATTGTATAAACGTGGAGAGGAAGGAAAGTACGGTACAATATTTGAATTCATACGCACACAGTGGGGAGCACAGGCGTTGCCTCTGCCAGTGATCTCAGTCAACCCACCGCTCCTGGGTCTGTCCCGTGAACTCCTCCTGCACCCAGCTGGCACAGCAGTCAACCCATAGCACCTGGGCCTGTCCTGGGACTCCTACCAGTAGCAAGCCTCCCACACTGCAAGTCGACTCAAAGTGCACTTAGCCTGTGACAAGCGCCGTGGTGCCGTCACCACCACTTAATGGCGGATGGCAGCTGTTGTTAATGCACGGTGGAACAGAGTTCAGCTTCCAATGAGTAGGATGGTACGGTGTATGTGTGTATAAAGCAGCAGCACTGGAGAGACAAAGGTGGCCGGGTGTGGTGGTACCGGGTTTTATCGGTACTTCTTGCTAACAGCACTTGTCCCAACAGCCTCATAGAGGCTATACATGAGTCTTTGTCTTTGCAGTGGTTTGTGCACTGCGCCACGGTCTCTGTGACCTTTATTGCACTGAGGTCCAGGTCGTTATAGGTCCAGCCTTGACGAACGCCTTTCAACGTATTGCATGCTTCTCCAAATTATAAGACGAATCCAAAAACATACATATTTGGCCTCACACAAGACAAAGATCGCCCATATAGCCTGAACAGACTGTTGGGGAAAGTGCTGTAAGCGAGCACCAATGAAGGCTGACACAGCACACGAGGGTTGGGTGGCCAGAACCACGCCCGGACGCCTTTATCTCTACAGTGGCCATGTTAACACATTACACCGTACCGGGTAATAATGTGAGGCTGAGTCGAAGTTAGGGGAGGCCGTGAGCAGGAATCGAACTCGGGTCACCAAGTTCGTAGCGCCGAGCGCTGCTCTTCACAATAACAAAAAGTCGCCATTCGCCACTAAGTGGTGGTGACGTTACCATGACACTTGTGCCAGGCGATGTGCACTTTGAGGCCACGTGAATTGTCGAAGACCCTCTAACAGTAGGTCACAGGACAGACCCAGGTGCCTTGGGTTGACTGAGATGACTGGCAGATGCACCACCTGTGCCTCCTATTGTGCCAACTTCCTGTATTTTTTTCGACCCGGTTATCCGCTCATTGTTGTGAGCGTCGCTCCTCTGCCCTCCGCTGTTGTTGGAGGACGATTGCCTCAAACTTCCCAATAGCGTCTTCTAGGTGCACGTATCCTGGCACTGCACAGTAGCATCCTTAACGAGCCTCCTCGCTCACTCTACACGAAGCTGCGGGTCGTGCTCTTACATGTGGACGTCTCCTGGATTATAACTTTTGCTTTAAAATGCACAAGCTAAATGTGCGTCTCAGAATCGGTAGACCGCGGTAGAATGGAGAAGGATGTTGGAGTGGTGGTGCCGCGCCTGGCACATTAAAATAACAACCCGCCGAGCCGAGTTAGATAGCAAGACACGGCTAACATCTGCAGTGGCGAAGTGATGACACCTTGGATGAAGGTGAATCATTCCAAAAGCACGATTAATGATGATCCGTACCTCGAGATTCCTGGCTGGCTGCTGGCTGGGCGCCTCTCCACTCCAACCACAATTACTCCACTGTTAGTGGCTGATGTAGGCCGTTGCTACAGAAACTAGCTGGATAACATAACTGGCTATGCGGGATTATTTGTCGAACAAATGAAATTAAACGGCTTAAACGGAAGTCCGGCAGACGTCTAATAATAGTAATAATTATAATCATTATGAATTGGCATAGATAGCGACACCGAAAAGATGGAAATAACGAATAGAGAAGACTGACCACGGCTCATTTAAAATCGCTCTAACTTTTAAATGTGCTCCTATCAACGTAATTATTTTGCCAAAATGCTTATTTCCTAGATGTGCGTGTATGTATATCTATAACCTCAGTCTTTGCGTTTTATTATCAGAATCAGAATCTTTAGTTATCCTGGAGAAATATGATAAGCTATGAAGATATTTTTCAGAGATGTCCAGTAGGGATGGGTCAGAAACTTAAACGATAGGAGTAAGCAAATCACTCAAGATAAATGTATCAATAAATGAAAAACTAAAAAAAGCTATTTAATTTACCAGGTAAGGCCCATTGACTTATTAGCTATTTTCAGAATAGACTTGGCCACAAATGATAGCTCCACAAAGTGGCTTATTGTGTGGACATTGTATTGCAGGCAGACACTACACGCACATTGTTGATTCTGAATGAGGAGGGAAAAACCAGAGGACCCGAAAAAAAATGCACGCGACCACGGGGCGAGAGAGTGAGACATAAACTCAAAATATACTGAAGGTCACGGGACAGACCCAGGGGCCATGGGCTGACTGAATTAGATGACTGGCAGATGTACCACCTGTGCCCCCTACTGTCAACTTAACGCATTACATCCGCCCGGCGCTCCGCTCGATGGAGTCGGGATCTAACCCACGAACCTCGTGCAGATTACTGTTCGTGCTCCGAGCGCAGGAGGACTAAGAGACGAGTCTGAACACGGACAGCTGTCGTTTGCTTGCGTGGCTGAGCTTCGTGACCTGCGAGACGAATCCACAGCCTGCCGCGTGTGTGGTGATTTGTTGCTTTCTTATTTATCCATACGAGTCGCACTGAACCGTGGGGCATTTTGAGCTGCGAAGCAACTGTGTACCGCATAGTAAAGTTTTTTTTGGATTATTTCGCGTAAATATAAATGTGTCGTTAACCCACCACCACCCGACACAGCTAATCAGCAAGGTTTGTCACCTAAACAAAACGTGCCAATTACTATGGGCAGCCACCCCGCTAAGGCGGTCACAGTAGGACGATTGGGATCGGTAAGAGCAGTGTTCTTCATTTCAAGGCCCACGGGCCAATGGCGGCCCCAGGTGGCCTTCAGTGTGACCCCTGACAGCACATGGATATGAAAACACCCCTTGCAGGTGAGGCGGTGTGGCGGCTCTCAGACTGATGTCATATCGGCTGAAGTAGCCTCCCTCTGAAAATGAGTGAAGAACACTGTTTTTGGATCAGGAGGAGGTGGTGGCAGAACCTTCGAGAAACCTTTGAGAAGGGACATGGACCACGGGGGCCCTGGGTGACTGTGCAACTCGCCCTCTCACCTATACTCACCGTTGTCCTTCACCAACGTGGTTAGGAATGGTCAAAGTCCAACACGCTCCCCACATACCCCCGACCGCGATTGCGGAATTAAACAACGATGAGGCAATTAAGGATTGCCCCTTGCTGTGGCTGAACGCTATCGCGGGATGAATGTCAAGGCAGGTGCGCGGACTTCATCCCAATCGATACACTTTGTGAGCTTTGCAATTGCAGGGATAATCAAATCACGTTCCTCTAATCACCTCGATAAGGCTTCTCACCGAGCCAGGTTGTTTATAAGTCAACATCCCCTTATCCATTCACGTTCACGTGAGACGAATTGAGTTCACATTCTACTGGGGGTATGTGCGTGCGCATGTCTGTATGCATTTGGAGCCGCGGAACAGTGAACACGAGTTCGATTTCCGCTCACCTCCAATATCGGGTGACGAATATCTGAACCCGTACTGGGCCTCCCCTATGTCGACTCGGACTAAAACGAGTATCGGGTGCGGTGTGTAAAACATCAGCACTGGTGAGACAAAGGCGGCCGGATGTGGTGTTGCTCGTGCCAGCCTTCACCCATACAACCTTCAACAGTCTGTTGAAGCTTGTATGGGAGAACGTTGTCTTGCGTGTGTCTCTCTCTCTGTCTCCCGCCATATTGTGTGTCTCTCGCGTTATGCTCTCACAATCTGCCTTTAACTTCTCATCAATTCACTGCCGTTCACCAATTTCTGCACGAGTGCCTATCACATCAAAATCCGAATATTTATGTATATTGCAGGAGGAATCCGATGAGCTATGAAGCTCTTTTTCACAGATGTCCATTAGGGGTAGGTCAAAGCGTTACATCAACAAACAATACAAAACACGATAGGAGTGCAAAGTATAGGAAAGGTAAACAAATCACTACAAAAAAATTGAAAGGAAAATAAACAATATTTAATTTACCAGGTAAAGCCCATTGAAGTATTAGCTTCTTTTTTCAGAAGCAACCTGGCCACAAATTATAGCTTCACGAAGTTGGCTTATCATGTGGAAATGAAAAGCAGCCAAATGTATAGCAGCCAAATTATCTTAATAATCTAAACGCATGTTTAAATATCCATCCCCATGCGCTTCTGCCACCGTCTGAGACGTTTTTCCTTCCGATATTATGAAGCCACTGAAGCTATGCACTTTTAAATCATAAATTAGATTAAAATCGAATTTCTTTAGAACGGCTTTTTTTCCTTTGCCAGTACCAAAATATGAGAATAGGTTTTCCCCTTTATCTGGCAACAAAACAAGTGTTAAGATTTTGATTTAAAGCTTTCGTGACTGCAGGGATTAATATTCTTGGTTC
This sequence comes from Petromyzon marinus, assembly GCF_048934315.1. Taxonomy (NCBI): domain Eukaryota; kingdom Metazoa; phylum Chordata; class Hyperoartia; order Petromyzontiformes; family Petromyzontidae; genus Petromyzon; species Petromyzon marinus. Next base: position 22,865 of record NW_027423240.1, read on the forward strand.
TTTCGGTAAAGTCACGTAGAAGGGAAACAATAAAAGAATAAAAATATAAAACAATCATCATGATGATAATTGCTTGTGTTACAGTCGAAACGTCTTGAGAATTTTATTGTTTTATATTTTTATAATTTGATTGTTTCCCTTCTACGTGACTTTACCGAAAGAACCAAGAATATGAATCCCTGCAGTCACGAAAGCTTTAAATCAAAAAGAATATAGGTGTTAAGATGTTAAAACACCAAAGTGAAACCTTTAACAAGGAATCTTGTCTGCATTAACACTGTTTGAGACTAGGCTCCAAAGAAAGCTGTCTCTGGTGTGGACCAACCAGTTTCAAAGACAATGCATATAATATATTCTTGGTTCTTTCGGTAGTTTGTTGTCCTTCCCCCGCACCTCCGATTAGCACGGTTGGCTACGTACGGTGCCAAAGAAGATCAACAAACACCTAATTATGTTGTATATTTCCCAATATTTTTAAGTCTTGCTGTTAAAATCTATCTTTTTAAAGGGCTGCCCTTGTCAGCATCGCCTATGATCGTTGTATTTCACCTGCTCTGAATAAAGATGCCATCTGTGAATGTTTCACCTGAGCCGAGTCACAATTCCCACTCTGTGTTTATTATGTTTCACAGAGATGGCCTTGAGGCAGGGAAACACCATTTCCTTTTACATTGCTAGATACATCACCCCAAAGGAGTCCCGGCGGCGATGCTGCTATCGGGCGCACAGTCACAGAGTGGGAACTCCTCAGCAGGCGATGAGTCACGAGGAGCATCTTGATGAGCACGACCCTTGCTCTGCAGAGGGACGGTCTTCTTGCTGAAATAGCCTCACGCAGTGGGTTCGTGATGTTGATGGATACCGGTCTGCCCTGCAATAAACATTACCACGATGACTGTGTCCATATGTAACATCGTACATATGAGAGAGAACCGGGTGGTGGCGGCTTCGCACGTCCCCGGTAATCCAGCACTATAGAGGCAGCAGGGAGGGTTGGTGGATCACCCACAGATGATGTCGTGAAACTCCCTTCCCGTGGGCTTCGAGGAAGTGCCTTACCCTGGCTCGTCAGGAGAGGGCGATACATCAAGTGGACTAATCGCCATCTGTTTAAATCTGAACCGGGATTGAACGTTGCCTCGTGCAACACGTGGGTTTTCACCAGGTTATTGGGTTTGCTCCCACTTGCGTATAATGATAAACACAGCTGATCATTTATTGGCTATGAACAACTTAAAATAAAAACTCAATGTAGCATCAGCAAGCCCCTCCTTAAAATGAGTCTTTCCACTCAATGTGGCTTTCCTGGATATAAGTAAATATTGATTACGAGGAAATTTAAAGTGGATTAACTGCTAATTCCTGTGGATTACGAGCTAATTGTAGATGAGTATTATTAGTAGTGTAATGCTTTGTGCTGACTGTTATTAAACCACTGTTGTCTGCACTCCTTCAATGGAGGAGGAATAACACTACACAAATTCTCTCCTGCAGTCCTCTCGTGGCTAGCAGACCTTGACATTGGCATCCAGTTCCTGAGCTCCCGAGCCGATTGCTGCCATATGCAAGAGTAGACGAGAATCAGATTCGCGTGATGACTCATCACCTGTTCTGGTTGCCTCGCTGTGCCCTGTGCACCCGATAGGAGCATTGTCGGGACTAATCTAACTGACTCACTATTTTTTTTATTTTACCTGGTAAGTCCCATTAAGCTGTACAGCTCTTTTTATAAAGGAGCTGACCACAAATTATAGCACAACGAAGTAACTTATCACTTGCGAATTTATAGCAGCCAAATACTCTAAAGGCATATTGATTCTAAATGTGGAGGGAAAAATTGGAGGACCCGGAGAAAAATCCACTCGACCACAGGGAGAAAGACATGCAAACTCCAAATATGCAGCAGGCGTCACAGTCGGGATCAAACCCACGGTCTTCTGTATACCAATCGAGGGAGTTAACATCTTGTCACCGTGGCCCCCCTCAGGTAAATCTCAGTTTCTCGCATTACGAGGAGGCACGACGATTTCACGGCCTCGACGGTATTTTTTTCATATAAATACATTTTGTGGTGAAATTAGTTCAGAATCAGAATCTTTATTTATCCTGGAGAAATCCGATGAGCTCTCAAGCTCTTTTTCAAAGGTGTCCCAAAGGGGCCAGTCAAAAAGTTACAACAATGCAAAAACACGAATAGGAGTGCAAAGTAGAGGAAAGGTAAGCAAAGAACCAAGAATGAATATATAACATAGATAAAGTATACAAGTTCATATTTCAAAAGTATATAAATTTCCAAGCTCGGTTTAAACAACAGCAAGGAAAGTGCCAGACGTTGCACATTAAAAAGTAACTTTACATTGTAAGAAGAAAAAGACCACGCGCCTTGACAAAGGAATTAGCATATAATTTAGCATTGAAATGGCTCATTGAAATAGCTAAGATAAAGTATACACATCCGCAGAGGTACCCCTTGACAAAGGAATTAGCGCTGGAGTGGAAGAAGCCACGCTTAGATCACGACCTTTAAGCTGTGTGAGAAGAAAAAAGGACAAGTGCCTTGACAAAGGAATTACCATATAATTTAGCATTGAAATGGCTCATTGAAATAGCTAAGTTAAAGTATACACATCCGCAGAGGTACCCTTTGACAAAGGGATTAGCATCGAATTTAGCATTGAAATAGCTGAGTGATTAGCTTGTAACTGCTCGCAGAAATAGCTATATTAAATTTAGAGCATATACGTTCACCGAGGCACCTAGTACTCATCAAACAGGAGAATTTAGCGAAACACAACCACGCTCAGACATCGGACCTGTGTGCGAGCAAACAAGGTGTTCTGACAAAGAAATTAGCATAAAAAGTTAGCATTTGATTGGCGGATTTTAGGAAAGAGGTGGTGTACGTGCCGGTCGACTCGCAGTTTGGCGCGGGGGGGGGGAGGGGGGAGGGGGGAGTTTACCTATTGATGGTGTGAAAAGGGGGATTTTATAAGAGCTGCGAAAGTTTGGGGTACCACTACTTGAAAACTATACTGTACCATTGAAATTAGTTTAATGTTTAGTTCGATTTAGAACATCTTTCCAATGGTTGCTTAATTTGAAACCATCCTCTCGGTTGAAATTGTGTCTGTGTTTGTAGATCTGAATTGCTTCATGAACAAATCTCTGATAAAAGCCCGTGGGTTTGCAAAGAACCTTGGTATCAGAGAAAATTATATCGTGATCCCCCACAGCATTGTAACAGTGATCAGCCACGGCAGAAGAATTCTTTTGCCGTGTTTCAAATATGATTTGTGCTCGCGAATTCGGTCAGAGACATGTCGCTTTGTCTCACCGATGTAGCAATCACCGCAGGTACAACTCAATTTGTAAACCCCGGGGTACTGTAAATCAGGAATGACATCCTTCACAGATGGGATCAGATCACGAATTTTGTGTACTGTATTGAACCGGACCTGGATCTTGTGTTTGTTTAGAATTTTGGAAATATTTTTAGTAACACCTGCTATATATGGAAGTGTGATGGCTTTCACCGGAGTATCAAGTGGTTGTTTCTGTATGGAGGGAGAGACAGCTTGGCGGATGGTACGGTCAGAGTAACCATTCCTTTTGAGGGCCAGGTGTATATGTTTTAATTCACTGGTCAGGTGGTGTTGGTCCGAAATGCAATGAGCCCTATGGTATAAAGTTTTGATGAGAGAATTCTTTTGGGCTGGGTGGTGGTGGGAATCAGGTTTCAAGTAGGAATCTGTGTGGGTGGGTTTCCTGTAGACAGAATGCCCCAATGAGCCATCAGGTCTCCTCTCAAACAGAACATCTAAGAATGGTAGCTTGCCATCTTTCTCCAGTTCCATGGTGAATTTGATGGCGGGATGTCTGGAACTGATGTGGTGTAGGAAAAGGTTCAGAGCTGGGAGGCCATGTGGCCAAATGACGAAAGTGTCATCCACATATCTCTTTCACAGGGAAGGTCTGAGGGTGGAAGTCTGGATAGCGTCTGATTCAAATTTCTCCATGAAAATATATTGAAATAATTGAAAATTTGGTCCAACATGGACTAGACCCCGACACACCTGCACTGGTTAGGCACTGCCTCAACAATACCTACTTTATTTGGAAGGGCTCCTTCTACAAACAAAATGAGGGTACCCCCATGGGATCCCCCTTATCACCAGTGATAGCCAATATTTTCATGGAGAAATTTGAATCAGACGCTATCCAGACTTCCACCCTCAGACCTTCCCTGTGGAAGAGATATGTGGATGACACTTTCGTCATTTGGCCACATGGCCTCCCAGCTCTGAACCTTTTCCTACACCACATCAATTCCAGACATCCCGCCATCAAATTCACCATGGAAGTGAAGAAAGATGGCAAGCTACCATTCTTAGATGTTCTGTTTGAGAGTAGACCTGATGGCTCATTGGGGCATTCTGTCTACAGGAAACCCACCCACACAGATTCCTACTTGAAACCTGATTCCCACCACCACCCAGCCCAAAATAATTATCTCATCAAAACTTTATACCATAGGGCTCATTGCATTTTGGACCAACACCACCTGACCAGTGAATTAAAACATGTACACCTGGCCCTCAAAAGGAATGGTTACTCTGACCGTACCATCCGCCAAGCTGTCTCTCCCTCCATACAGAAACAACCACTTGATACTCCGGTCAAAACCATCACACTTCCATATATAGCAGGCGTTACTAAAAATATTTCCAAAATTCTAAACAAACACAAGATCCAGGTCCGGTTAAATACAGTACACAAAATTCGTGATCTGATCCCATCCGTGAAGGATGTCATTCCTGAATTACAGTACCCCGGGTTTACAAATTGAGTTGTACCTGCGGTGATTGCTACATCGGTGAGACAAAGCGACATGTCTCTGACCAAATTCGCGAGCACAAATCAGATTTGAAACACGGCAAAACGAATTCTTCTGCCGTGGCTGATCAATGTTACAACGCTGTGGGGGATCACGATATAATTTTCTCCGATACCAAGGTTCTTTGCAAACCCACGGGCTTTTATCAGAGATTTGTTCATGAAGAAATTCAGATCTACAAACGCAGACACAATTTCAACCGAGAGGATGGTTTCAAATTAAGCATCCATTGGAAAGATGTTCTAAATCGAACTAAACATTAAACTAATTTCAATGGTACAGTATATTTTTCAAGTAGTGGTACCCCAAACTTTCGCAGCTCTTATAAATTCCCCCTTTTCACACCGTCAATAGGTAAACTCCCCCCCCCCTTCCCCCCCCCCCCCCCGCGCAAAACTGCGAGTCCACCGGCACGTACACCACCTCTTTCCTAAAATCCGACAATCAAATGCTAATTTTTATGCTAATTTCTTTGTCAGAACACCTTGTTTGCTCGCACACAGGTCCGATGTCTGAGCGTGGTTGTGTTTCGCTAAATTCTCTTGTTTGATGAGTACTAGGTGCCTCGGTGAACGTATATGCTCTAACTTTAACGTAGCTATTTCTGTGACCAGTTACAAGCTAATCACTCAGCCATTTCAATGCTAAATTCGATGCTAATTCCTTTGTCAAGGCACTTGGCCTTTTCCTTCTCACACAGCTTAAAGATCGCGATCTAAGCGTGGCTTCTTCCACTCCAACGCTAATTCCTTTGTCAAGGGGTACCTCTGCGGATGTGTATACTTTAACTTAGCTATTTCAATGAGCCATTTCAATGCTAAATTATATGCTAATTCCTTTGTCAAGGCGCGTGGTCTTTTTCTTCTCACACAGCTTAAAGGTCGTGATCTAAGCGTGGCTTCTTCCACTCCAGCGCTGTCCTCCAGACAGTCTCGTCCCTTCACCTGATGAAGGCCGCTTGTGTTGTGGCCGAAACGTCGTGATTTTTTGTTATTTTATTTTCACCTACGTGACTTTACCCAATAGAACCAAAGAGTATGGATCCTAGCAGTCACGAAAGCTTTAAATCTAGAATTTACATTGTAACTTTTAAGTCTATAGTTATAGATTGAACAAAGATAATGACTTTTTACTGGAATGGGGAATGCAGCAGCAGTTACACCCGAGGCAGCAATGAGAGGCGCACCGGCAATCTCGTCAATCCGCTGCTGGATCCAATGCTCGCTTAGTGACGAGCAAGAGAGCGCAACGCTAACGTCAGTGGTGAGTACTTGAACGGCCGGTCCCTGAGGCACCGACCCCTTTACCGAACCGTGGCAAAGTAAAGAACACAGTAACACTCATGGAGAGAGGGTTTTATCCGGAATGGCATCTACAAAGAGGCTACGAATTCTCCGATCGATGTTCACAGGTGTGCGTTGTACCGCGTGTGGGGAGCGGTGGCACATCGGTTATCGAGCCGATGCTCTGAATGGATGGCATTGCTGATAGAATGTCACTTTGCTGACTTCTCTGTATCTTGTTTTATTCATCCATATAGTCTCAATTTAACTCTGCATCTCTGTAAATGAACAACATTATTAATATTTATCAATATATATAGGCATACATATGGCCATAAATTAACATGGACTAAAACTCATATTCATTTGAAAATAGTGTATTTTGCGCTAAGATCCTGGCGACCCGAGTTCGATTATGTGAACCGGTCCTGGGCCTCTTCTAGGTCGACTCAGCCTCAAATGAGTACCTGGTGCGATGTGTAAACATCGCCACTCGGGAGAGACAAAGGCGGCCGGGGGTGGTGCTGGCCACCCAACCCCACGTGCCGTGCTGGCCTTCATAGGCGGTGCTCCGTAACAGCACTTGCCCCAACGGTCTGTTAAGCCTACGCGGGGGATCTTTTATTTGTTGTACCGCATGAATGTTGCGCCCCACGTGCCTGGAGCGAGCGAGCTTCCTGAGGAACTGGGCAGGCGAAACGTCGCGCATTGGCACGATGCGCCACGCGTTTTCCAACCCGAGAGCTCATCAGATAGTCGTGCAGCTACCAAACACACCGATTGCATGCAAGGCTAGGTGTTCCCTCGACTTAAACATCTTACAATCCAGTCTCACATCGCCTTGATGCAAGAAGACATCTAAAGTGGGCCCTGGTCATTCATAAAACCCGTATTGGCAAATCTGTGTTGCACTTAGCTAATTCATTAACCCAAGAAACATAAGACGTGCATCAAATTTCCATTTAACTCTTCCTCAAACAAAAATATGAATAGGTGACCAAGCCTTTGACGTTGCAGACTATAACTGTTGTACATTTAACTAATTTTGCATAGTACGGAGCCAAACGTTATAATCGGAGTTGCTGGACACAAAAGAAATTGCAGATGTGATTTGTATCCTTGATCCTTGCCCCTCATGCATCGATAGTTCAATGTTCATGTGCAGTGTGTTGTTGTTTTGGTGAAGTCTGGGACTATTCTTCTTTGGTTCTTTCGGTAAAGTCACGTAGAATGAGAATAAAATAATACATTTATAAAATACAATAACACAATAATATTCTCACGACGTTTCGGCCACAACACATCGGCCTTCTGATGAGAATATTATTGCGTCATTTTATTTTATCAATTTATTATTTTATTCTCATTCTACGTGACTTTACCGAAAGAACCAAAGAAGATGAATCATTGCAGTCATGAAAGCTTTAAATCGAAATCTGGGACTATTGTTTTTTGTTTTGCTGCCTTGCCCCAAGAATGCATTCAGTGTTGCAAATTTGGACTTCATAATTTGTTTGGTTATGTATTTATGTTTTGTGACTTTCTTACCTTTTCTCTATTTTGCACGATTTTCCTTAAGACCAAAACAGGTGAATTTATACACAATGCTTGCTGCCGCCTGATGATGCTAGTTCTGAGCGTTGCTCCTCCAACCTCTGCTGTTGTTAGAGGGTGACGGCCTCCAACTGCCCAATAGACTCACAGTGCACCTACCCTGGCACTGCCCAGTAGCGTCCTTCACGAGCCTGCTCCTCTGCCTCCTCTACAGAGGCCGACCTATGCTGTGTAGCAAACAAAGACAAAGATCCCCGCTGAAGCCTTAACAGCACCATTCCCAGCCGCCTTTGTCTCCTCAGTGGCGAAGCTTACTACAAACCGCACTAGGTACTCATTTAAGGCTAAGTCGACCAAGGGGAGGCCCGGGACCGGTTCAGATAACCATCGCAGGTGTTGACCGTGAACGGGAATCGAACCTGGATTGCCGGGTTTGTATCACAGCACGTTAACCATAGCACTACCGCAACCTGAAATGTGTAGCACCGTAGGCTGTAATGTATGAATTGTTTATCCTGACGCAAACATGAGGATATAATCTGTTAGCGGAGATTAGAGTATGTAGTCTTCCATATTCAACGCGCCCCTGTGTTACAACTTGCCCAATAATCTAACGGAGATAGACCCCACATCGAAGTTCTGTGTGGAAGCCACTGTCCCCGCAATATCCCCATGCACCCGCGCAATGCAATAATCCACGAGCTTACATTCCAACGTTCAAAGTCCACTCTATTTGTCCTCCACGGGGATTTCTAGATTTTCTCAACTCATCCCCCATTTCAAGACGAGAGTCTGTGTAATATCGGCAGTTCACCAACACTGATTCAAGGGAGCCCGATGCTGCTGACGAGGCACCATACGTCGTAAGCGGTCAAGACGTTTTGGTGTCTTCATTTATTAAGGAGCATAAACCATGGCTTAAAGCTTTCGTGACTGCAGGAATCCATACTTTTTGGTTATTTCGGTAAAAGTTACGTAGGTATGGCCCGCTGGTTCTTCAGTTCCATTGCTGGATTATTTTTTTCTGTCTGAGAATGACCGATTGTGTTGCAATCGAAACGTCGTGATATATAATTTTTATTTTTTTATTTTTATACCTACGTTCCTTTTCGAAAGAACCAAAGAGTATCTTTTGGTAAAGTCACGCAGAACAAAATTATAAAACAAAAAACTATGACGTTTCGATCGCAACATAAGCAATCGTCATCAGGAGGAAAAAGGAGGGGGAAAGCTGCTGAGGCAGACTTTTTATAGGTTTGAAATGGGTGTAGCCCAAGGGTCACAAACAAAGTGGGCGGGGCTAGTGATGTTAAATGAGAAATTTGCATGTTAATGTAAGATGGGAGGGCGACTTCCACGCCGAGGGCACAGAGGTGGCTATTGTAATGTGAGAGATTAGCATGTTAATGTAAGATTGCAAAGCCGCCGCGATGTCGAGGACGTGAGCGATGGTGGCTGTGTTAGTGTGAGACATTTAACCTATTAATGTAAAATCAGAAAGTCGAAAATAACAACTAACATCGGAAGGTAGGATGGAAACATCACAGCCAGTTATGACTTGAACTGGTTAATAACGTCCTTCAAATGATTGCTCAGTTTGTACCCATATTCTCGGTTGAAATTGTGTCTGTCTATATATCTGGATGGCTTCATGAACGAATCTTTGGTGATAGCCGGTGGGTTTGCAAAGTACTTTCGTTTTGGATAAATCAATTTCGTGTGAGCTCATCGCATTTAAACAGTGATCAGCCACAGCCGAGGTATTGGTCCTACCATGTTTCAGATCTGCCTTATGTTCCCGAACACGGTCCGAGACATGTCGCTTAGTTTTCCCAATGTAACTACTGCCACAGACACAGCTTAGTTTGTAGAGGCCGGGGTATTGCATGTCAGAGATCACATCCTTCGCAGATTATGAATGATTTTGGAAATATTTTTGGTGACCCCTGCTATGTATGGCAAGGTGACGGTATTGATTGGGTCCTCAGATGGTTCTTTCTCAGCGGTTGGGGTGATAGCTTTAAGCATTGTGTAGTCTGAATATCCATTCATCTTGAGAGCTTGGTGTACGTGTTCCAGTTCACTGGCTAGGAGATGATGGTCGGAAATACATCGAGCTCTATGGTGTAGAGTTTTGATGAGGGAATTCTTCTGGGATGGATGGTGGTGGGAGTCAGGTTTTAGGTAGGCATCCATATGGGTGGCTTTCCTGTAGACAGTCTCCCATTGAGCCATCTGGTCTCTTTTCGATTAAAACATCCAAGAATGGTAACTTGCCATCCTTTTCCACCTCCATGGTGAATTTGATGGCTGGGTGTATGGAATTGGTTGAGGAACTGGTTCAGAGCTGGTCGGTCACATGGCCAGATGACGAACATGTCATCTGCGTACCTCTTCCACAAGGACGGACATACAGTGCATGCCTGTATGGCATCTGTCACAAATTTTTCCGTGAAAACATCAGCTACAACAAAGTTCGAGGTTGACACGATTGTTATCATTCAGAGTAACAGTCCAATTTCCGACAGCCTAAAATCGGTTCTAGCCAAAGGGTTGAATTTTGCAGTCACCCCTAAACACATCCCAGTTGATGATATAATTGCCCAGGTCTAAGGAGACCTTAAGGGTTTGGGACATATTACTGCAGACGTGGCAAGATCGGAAATCGCTGCAATCCTTAAAAACGCTAAGTCACCTACTAGCAACATCGGTAAGGATGAGCACTTTGAGCTTTCTCAATTCAAAAAGATAGAGCACATCGTCATTCTCTCAGCTGACAAGGGCAATCCCACAGACATCATGGACAAAACCACATACAAGAACAAAATTCAGGACCTACTTAATGATGGTAGCTATACAAAAATCAATGGAGATCCCACCAACTGCCTCGTTAAAAAAAAATAATATCATCACTGATTCGACATCTTTAATCGAACCAACCAAGCGGTTTTCCTTAAAACCCTCTGCTGCTAGATCACCCAGATTGTGAACGATTCGTTCATGAAGCCATCCAGGTAAAGTGGTACCTCGGTATACGTCGTTAATTCGTTCCAGAAGGTAATTTAGACACTAATTACTAAAATGCATACAGAAGCAACGTGACCGCGTTGCTGCCAGCTGCGCTGGTCACGTGGCATGCCTCAACCACGCACGCGCGCGCGCGCCTCGACCCGGGGCTTCACCCTCCATGGGGGCAGCCCCCCACGCCCCCCGCCCCTCTCCCCAACGCCGCCCCCGCCCCTCTCCACCCGCTCCTCTCCCCCACGCCCCCCGCTCCTATCTGCCACGCCCCCTGCCCATCTCCCCCATGCCCCCCGCTCCTCTCCCCCACGTCCCCCGCCTCTCTCCCCTCTCCCCCACGCCATCCCGCCCCTCTCGCTTTGTTTCAGTCATGAACGGGGCATACGCGGGTACTGTACGCGGTGACTCATCCCGACCCATACAAGTTCTAGCAAGCGCGTCGTATCCCAAGCAAGACGTCGTATCCCAAGAAATTTTTTCTCGTAAAACACGATATATACCAATTTCGACGTATTCCAAAGCGGTCGTATACCGAGGTACCACTGTATATAGACACAGACACAATTTCAACCGAGAAAATGGGTACAGACTGACTAATCATTGGAAGGACGTTATTAACCAGTTTATGTCATAACTGGCCGTGATGTTTCCATCCTACCTTCCGATGTTAGTTGTTATTTTCGACTCTCTGATTTTACTTTAACAGGTTAAATGTCTCACACTAACACAGACACCGTCGCTCGCGTCCTCGTCGTGGCGGCGGCTCTGCGATCTTACATTGACATGCTAATCTCTCACATTACAATAGCCACCTCTGCACCCTTGGCGTGGAAGTCGCCCTCCGATCTTACAATAACATGCAAATTTCTCACTTTAACATCACTAGCCCCGCCCACTTCTTTATGACCCTTGGGCTACATCAGCAGGAAACGACCACAGTCAGCATGCAATGCTGTAGTAATAGCAGGATACCACCACAGTCAGCATGCAATGCTGTAGTCATAGCAGGATACCACCACAGTTAGCATCGCAATGCTGTAGTCATATCAGGATACCACCACAGTCAGGATGCAATGCTGTAATCATAGCAGGATACCACCACAGTCAGTATGCAATGCTGTAGTCATAGCAGGATATCACCATAGTCAGCATGTACTGCTATAGTCATAGCAGGATACAACCACAGTCAGAATGCAATGCTGAAGTCATAGCAGGATACCACTGCAGTCAGTATGCAATGCTGTAGTCATAGCAGGATACCACCACAGTCAGCATGCAATGCTGTAGTCATAGCAGGATACCACCACAGTCAGCATGCAATGCTGTAGTCATAGCAGGATACCACCACAGTCAGCATGCAATGCTCTAGTCATAGCAGGATACAACCACAGTGAGCATGCAATGCTTTAGTCATAGCAGGATACCACCGCAGTCAGTATGAAATGCTGAAGTCATAGCAGGATACCACTGCAGTCAGTATGCAATGCTGTAGTCATAGCAGGATACCACCACAGTCAGCATGCAATGCTGTAGTCATAGCAGGATACCACCACAGTCAGTATGCAATGCTGTAGTCATAGCAGGATACCACCACAGTCAGCATGCAATGCTGTAGTCATAGCAGGATACCACCGCAGTCAGTATGCAATGCTGATGTCATAGCAGGATACCACTGCAGTCAGTATGCAATGCTGTAGTCATAGCAGGATACCACCACAGTCAGCATGCAATGCTGTAGTCATAGCAGGATACCACCACAGTCAGCATGAAATGCTGTAGTCATAGCAAGATACCACCACAGTGAGCATGCACTGCTATAGTCATAGCAGGATACAACCACAGTCAGCATGCAATGCTCTAGTTATAGCAGGATACCACCGCAGTCAGTATGCAATGCTGTAGTCATAGCAGGATACCACCGCAGTCAGTATGCAATGCTCTAGTCATAGCAGGATACCACCGCAGTCAGTATGCAATGCTGTAGTCATAGCAGGATACCACCGCAGTCAGTATGCAATGCTCTAGTCATAGCAGGATACCACCACCATCAGTATGCAATGCTGTAGTCATAGCAGGATACCACTGCAGTCAGTATGCAATGCTGTAGTCATAGCAGGATACCACCACAGTGAGCATGCACTGCTATAGTCATAGCAGGATACCACTACAGTCAGCATGCAATGCTGTAGTCATAGCAGGATACCACCACAGTCAGCATGTAATGCTGTAGTCATAGCAGGATACCACCACAGTCAGCATACAATGCTGTAGTCATAGCAGGATACCACCACAGTCAGCATGCAATGCTTGAGTCATAGCAGGAAACGACCACAGTCAGCATGCAATGCTGTAGTAATAGCAGGATACCACCACAGTCAGCATGCAATGCTGTAGTCATAGCAGGATACCACCACAGTTAGCATCGCAATGCTGTAGTCATAGCAGGATACCACTACAGTCAGGATGCAATGCTGTAATCATAGCAGGATACCACCACAGTCAGTATGCAATGCTGTATTCATAGCAGGATATCACCATAGTCAGCATGCACTGCTATAGTCATAGCAGGATACAACCACAGTCAGAATGCAATGCTGAAGTCATAGCAGGATACCACCGCAGTCAGTATGCAATGCTGTAGTCATAGCAGGATACCACCACAGTCAGCATACAATGCTATAGTCATAGCAGGATACCACCACTCAACATGCAATGCTGTAGTCATAGCAGGATACCACCACAGTCAGCATGCAATGCTGTAGTCATAGCAGGATACCACCACAGTTAGTATGCAATGCTGTAGTCATAGCAGGATACCACCTGTCAGCATGCAATGCTGTAGTGATAGCAGGTATTACCACAGTCAGTATGCACTGCTCTAGGGAAAGCAGGTCCCACCAAAAGTAGGTATGCACCATATTATTGGTTCTTTCAGTAAAGTCACGTAGAAGGGAAATAATAAAATAATAAACATCAAACATAATATAATAAAATTCTCACGTTTAGGCCACAACGCAAGCAGCCGTCCTCAGGTGAAGAAACAGAGCTGTCGGAAAGACAGCGTCCTAACGAACACTGCTAAGCTTGGCAGCGTATTTTAAATTGGGTGGGAGGAGGAGAGCGTCTTGATGAAGAAGTTTACATAACAGAGGAATTTAGCATGTTTATGACAAATGCAGATATGGGATTATTCACTCCTTGTGGAATGTGTAGGCAGGTGGGGGGTCTCAAAGTCATATTATGTTAGTGTATCATGTAGGATTGGCAATAATAAAGGGAGATACAATTTTAATAAGAAAGAACTGCAACAGCCCAAACCACCGCGTATCAAGCTAGTGCATTATGTGGAAAATAAAAAAGGGAGTTTCTAAAGAACTATACATACCCTACTACCATGCAATAAACCGATGTGAAAAAAATAAATATAAACTACATCAATATAATCAATGTACTCAATATACTCTCCAATAATCTGAGCTGTTACCATTAAGTAACTGGGTATACACTACACTATATAATGACTACCGTGTAGTAAACTGATAAAAAACTAAAATATAAACTACATCAATATAATCAATATACTCAATATACTCTCCAATAAGCTGAGGTTACATATCAGCGGAGGAATTTAGTATATTGACGCTAAGCAACTGCAACTACCCTACTACTAACAAAAAGTCATTATACATTACAATTTTACGTCACAAAAAATATATGCCTCCAACTAAACTTTTTTCTACATCACACGACTATACCCATCATATTTAGTCAGTATAGTCGTGTGATGTAGAAAATGGCATGTCATGTTCAAGTGATGAGCTCAATTCATGTCACTTTCAAGTGATGAGTACACTGCATGTCCCGTCCAAGTGATGAGCTCACTGCATATCACATTCAAGTGGCGAGCTCACTGCATGTCTTATTCACGTAACGAGCACACTGCATATCATTAAAGTGGCGAGCTCACTGCATGTCACATTCAAGTGGCGAGCTCACTGCATGTCACATTCAAGTGATGAGCGCACTGCATGTCACTTTCAAGTGGTGAGCTCATTGCATGTCACTTTCAAGTGATGAGCTCACTGCATGTCACATTCAAGTGTTGAGCTCACTGCATGTCACATTCAAGTGATGAGCTCACTGCATGTCCCATTCATTCATGTGATGAGCTCCCTGCATGTCACATTCAAGTGATGAGCGCACTGCATGACGTTCAAGTGGTCAGTGCACTACATGTCACATTCAAGTGTTGAGCTCACTGCAAGTCACATTCAAGTGGTGAGCTCACTGCATGTCACATTCAAGTGGCGAACTCACTGCATGTCACATTCAAATGATGAGCGCACTGCATGTCACATTCAAGTGGTCAGTGCACTACATGTTACATTCAAGTGTTGAGCTCACTGCGTGTCACATTCAAGTGATGAGCTCACTGCATGTCCCATTCATTCATGTGATGAGCTCCCTGCATGTCACATTCAAGTGATGAGCTCACTGCATGTCACACTCAAGTGATGAGCGCACTGCATCTCACATTCAAGTGATAAGCTCACTGCTCGTCACATTCAAGTGATGAGCTCCTCCTCCTGCACGTAGCGTGGCAACCCATGGCACCTGTTGAGTCTGGGTTCCTGCGAGGAGGTGGGAGGTGGAGGAGGTTGAGGTGGAACTGGTGGTGGAGGAGGTGGACCCCTGACAAGGCCATTTTACCCCACCCTACCTGGCCATTATAACCCCACTCTCACTGGCCATTATAACCCCACCCTACCTGGCCATTATGAACCCACCCTACCAGCCTATTATAAACCCCAGTGACACGACAAATATGGACCCAGAACCCACACATCACTGACAACTATCACGATTGGTAATACCCCTAGACAACAAAGCCGAGTCTAATTAGCGTAATTGCATAAATTGACATAATTACCTAATTTTGTAAAATTACACCTTTTGCATTTTTCATTTCATTTTTATTATTTTTCAAGACAATATATACAACAATCCTGACCCTGATGCCTGTTGTATATTTGGAGTTCGCATGTTTCTCTCACTCTCCCCTTCGTTGTGATTTTTTGCCCGGCTCCTGTTTGTCACTCCACATTTATAGTTGCTGATATAAATTGACACGTAAAATGCCACTTAATTGGGCAATCATATGTGGCCAGGTTACGTCTGAAAAAGAGATATATCTTATGGGCCTTACCTGGTAAAATAAACAAATAAGCAGGTGGCTAGATGAGTGATTGAATGAGAGAGTGGCTGAGTGATTGAGTGGTTGAGGGAGTGAGTGGCTGAGTTAGTGAGTGGCTGAGTGAGAGGCTGAATGAGTGAGTGGTTGAGTGAGTGGGTAGCAGAGTGACTAAGCAGCTGAGTGAGTGGCTGGGTG
This sequence comes from Petromyzon marinus, assembly GCF_048934315.1. Lineage (NCBI taxonomy): Eukaryota > Metazoa > Chordata > Hyperoartia > Petromyzontiformes > Petromyzontidae > Petromyzon > Petromyzon marinus. The sequence continues at coordinate 39,006 of NW_027423240.1, forward strand.
AGTGAGTTGTTGATTGAAAGCTTGAGTACGTGAGTGGTTGAGTGAGTGGCTGAGTGGGTGGCTGAGTGAGTGAGACACGGGAAGCAAGAGGGAGACAGGGGGAGATAGAAGAGTGAGACACGGGGAGAGAAAGGAGACACGGGGAGAGAGAGGAGGGAGACAGGAGGAGGTTGGAGAGGGAAAAGCGGGGAGAGAGAAGAGACATGGAGAAAGATAGGAGGGAAACGCGGGGAGGGAGAGGAGAGAGACACGGCGACATAGAGGAAGGAGACACGGGGAGAGAGAGGAGGAAGACCCTGGGAAAAAAAGAAAGGAGGAGACACGCGGAGGAGGTGAGAGGTAGGAGGAGAGTGCGTGGAGGTGAGAGGGGAGAGATAGGAGGAGAGTGCGTAGAGGAGGCGAGGGCTCCTATAATGATGACTTCAAGGCATGCTGGGAGACAAGTTCATGTGACCCACATAGCACAGGGAGCCATCGCTGTTGGAACCGCATGGGCAGGGAACGTGGCCTCCAACCCACCACCTGCACCAGCCTCACCACCACAAACCAACAACCACAACTAGAACTACAAATTCAACCACAAATGTAACCACAAATGTAACCACAGCCACAACCATACCCAACAACCATAACCACTATAACCACAACTATAACCAAAACCAACTACAATTATAACCACACCCACAACAATAACCACAATTATAGCCATATCTATAACCACAACTCTAAGCACTAAAACCAGACACAACTAAAACCACAACCATGATATAACCACTACAACTATAACCGCATTTCCGGTTATCACAGGTGGCAACATATGGTGCGAAAGAAGTTCAACACACATACAACAACAAAAGACAAAGATTTATTCTATAGCCTATAACAGACTGTTGGGGCAAGTTCTGTTAGCGAGTACCTATGGAGACCCGCAGTGTGGAACACAAGCAGGTGGGTGGCCAGCACTACACCCGACCGTCTTTGTCTCCCGAGTGGCGATGTTTATTACACACCACAACAGGTACTCATTTCAGGCAGAGTCGACGTAGGGGAAGCCCTGGACTGGTTCAAATGATCGTCACTGGTGTTGGCCGTGAGCGGGAATCGAACTTTCTCGGGTCCGTGGCGTGGCGTTCAACCGCTACTCTACTGCTCCCTACACATACAACAACCATGAAAGCCAACATAACCACCTTCACCACAACTATAACCACAAAAACATAACATAACCATCACAACTTGTACCACAATCACAATTATAACCACAACCCCAAGTATAACAACAACAATAACATAACCACAACTGTAACTATAACCATGAAAACCCCAACCTCCACGTACACAACTATAGCCACAAAAAATATACCCCCCACAACCGCAATTATTACCACAACCAAAAGCACCATAACAACCAACATAACCACCTACACCACAACTAAAACCTGAACCACCACTACAACCAGCGATACAACCACAACTATAACCACTGCCACCACATTCAAAACCACCACAACCAACATCACCTCAACCACCACAACCATAACAAGCAACATAACCACAACAACCACATTGATGCTGATACTCTAACACCACCTACACAACCACTTTATCAAGGCTCTATGTATCCGTGTGTCCATGTGTCTCCGTGTCTCCACATGTCCCTGTGGGTGGGTGAATAGATGGGTTAGTGGGTGAGTTGGTGAGTGGGCAAGTGAGTGGGTGGGTGTGTGGGCGATGGAATCGAACCTGCACCTCTGCAGTGCAAGTCCAGTGAGCTAACGACCCGCATGTGGTGGGGTAAAGTGTGGGTACGCCCACCTTGCTCCAAAACGTGGAGATCAGCGTGGAAGAGTAGACCAAATACCCTAATTAGCGGCGTCTAGTGGAGGCCTCCTCCGCCAGCACGCGATTCGCCTCCTTCACAATAAACCCTTCCTTGCAAAGATAAAAAAGTATATTTGACTGATCCCATCAGCCTCTCATCAGCAGCAATGGCTCAACTCGAGCGCCACTCTGGACCGCTTTCAACCTTCAGTGCCTCAGCAGCAGAGCCGGGCTCTGCTTGAACCGATGCCGTGAGCCCAGCAGCTGTTTAGAAGCCTACGGCTGTGGGCCGCCTTTGTCTCTCCTCCACCACTGCTGAGGTGTCCACACCATGCGAGGTTCTCACCTTCAGGCTGAGTCGACCCAGAGGAGGCCCAGGCAGCGAACCGCTTCAGAAGTTGGCGCCACGTTCACCGGCGGAAGCGGAAGTAGAGAGAGCAGCAGAAGCATCGCGTGTGTGGGAGCAGCTGAGGTGTGGATCAGAACTGTGTATTAGTGGTGGTGTGGTAGTAGTGGTGGTGGTGTTCGTGGTGGTGGGGTTGTTAGTGGTAGTGGGGTTGTTATTGGTGGTGGGGTTGTTATTGGTGGTGGGGTTGTTATTGGTGGTGGCGTTGTTAGTGGTGGGGTTGTTGTTAGGAGTGCTCTGTTAAGGCTAAATACGCGGGAGCTTTGTCTTTGGCGGTGTGAGTGGGGGAGGGGGCGTAGAGAGGGGGGGAAGGTGCTGGGGGGGAGGGGCTCACAGGATATTGCGTCACTGAGGGCGTGATCACCGAGCCCCGCCCCCACTTGCTTCTGTCGATCTTTTTTCTCACATGTGGCGGTAGAGAAGCACCGAGACGACAGAAGCAGCGACTCTCTGGAGGAAGTGAGGAACTGTAGGTGAGTGGTGATGTGAGTGGTGAGGACGTGTGTGTCTGTGTAGTGTACTGGCAGGAGGAGTGGTGGCGTTAGTGGTGTTACTGATAGTGATGGTGGTGTGTTGTGAGTGAGTCGTGACGATGTGAGTTCATGTCAGAATCAGAATATTTATACTGGAGTCAGATGAGCTATACAGCTCTTTCTCACAGATGTCCAGTGTTGTGGGTGAGTGGTAAAGATGTAACCTCGCGTTGATGTGAGTTTCTTATTAATGATGTGGGTCCGTGTTAATGATGTGGGTTTGTGATTTAAAGCTTTCGTGACTGCAGTAATTCATATTCTTAGTTCTTTCGGTAAAGTCACGTTGAAGGGAAACAATAAAATAATAAAATATATATAAAACAATAAAATTCTCACGACGTTTCGACCATAACACAAACGGTCGTCATCAGGTGTGTCTGTTTGCATAAATGTATTTATTTTTAAACGGTGTATTTATTTATTTATAAAAAACGTTAGCACCACGCGCAGCGATTTAGCAGTTTATTTAAAAGTACGAGTCCATCTATGTTCTGAAAAGAGGAGGGGGGAGACGAAACAATCATTGTATGCCGTCTGAAAGCCACTGTAAGCGTGAACAATCAATTAAAACCTGAAATGGTTTATCAAATCTTTCCAATGATTGCTAAGCCAGAATCCATCTTCTCGGTTGAAATTGTCTCTGTGCTTGTATATGTGGATAGCCTCATGAACGAATTTCTCATGGTAGCCAGATGGCTTACAAAGAACCTCTGTCTTGGAAAAGTCAATGTCATGTGAGCCTACTGAATTATAACAATAATCTGCCACGGCCGAGGTGTTGGTCCTACCGTGTTTAAGGTCTCCTTTGTGTTCACGAATGCGGTCCGAGACATGGCGTTTGGTTTCTCCAATGTAACTACTACCACAGAGGCAACTTAGTTTGTAGATATCAGGGTATTGTATGCCCGGAATCATATCTTTTACAGACGGAACCAGATCACGGATTTTATGTAATGTGTTGAAACGGACCTGGATCTTGTGTTTATTCAAGATTTTGGAGATCTTTTTTGTGATCCCCGCAATGTAGGGTAAAGTGATGGTTTTGAAAGGCTCCTCAAGAGGGTACTTCTTCATGGTTTGAGTGATAGCTTTGCAGATTGTATAGTCGGAGTAACCATTAGCCTTAAGAGCTTGGTGTACGTGCTTGAGTTCACTGCCTATGTGTTCCTGGTCGGATATGCATTGGGCTCTATGATACAGAGTCTTGATGAGAGAATTCTTCTGTGATGGATGGTGATGGGAATCCGGTTTCAGATAAGCATTCGTATGGGTAGCTTTCCTGTAGACAGAGTGGCTCATTGAACCATCAGCTCTCTTTTTAATTAGGACATCCAAAAAAGGTAGCTTGCCATCTTTTTCGACTTCCATGGTAAATCTGATGGCTGGGTGTATGGAATTGATGTGGTCGAAGAATTGGTCTAGAGCAGGCCGGCCATGTGGTCAGATGACAAAAGTGTCATCCGCGTACCTCTTCCATAAGGTTGGGCGCAGTGGCAGTCTGGATGGCGTCAGTCTCAAATTTCTCCATGAAAATGTTAGCTATAACCGGAGATAGGGGGGAGCCCATTGGGGTGCCCTCAGTTTGTTTGTAGAAAGTTCCATTCCAAGTGAAGGGCTATCCACATATACAAGCACAGGGACAATTTCAACCGAGAAGATGGATTCTGGCTTAGCATTGGAAAGATTTGATAAACCATTTCAGGTCTTAATTGATTGTTCACGCTTAAAGTGGCTTTCAGACAGCATACATTAAAATTTGTCGTCTCCCCCCTCCTCTTTTCAGAACATAGATGGACTAGTTCTTCTAAATAAACTGCCAAATCGCTGCACGTGGCGCTAACGTTTTTTTTTATAAATAAATAAATACACCATTTGAAAATAAATAAATTCATGCAAACCGACACACCTGATGACGACCGTTTGTGTTATGGTCGAAACGTCGTGAAAATTGTTATTGTTTTATATATATTTTATTATTTCATTGTTTCCCTTCAACGTGACTTTACCGAAAGAACTAAGAAGATGTGGGTTTGTGTTGATGATGTTGGTTCACGGTGAGGATGAGTCTGTGATGTGACGTGACTCGTGTTGTGACGTGGGAAGCAGTGCCGACGTGCACCCTCTACCCTGTGTGATCCTCGCCTTCGTCTCCCGCTCTCCACACAGAGACCCGGACCGTGCGAGAGACGCCGCGAATTATGTGCACTCTGCACTGTTCGGACCGTGTACCAGTCGGAGCGCGGGCGGTGTTGTTGCAGTGAATGCCACGCTGCCCTCCAAGTTCGACTCCCGCTCACGGCCACCAACACTGCTGACGATTACCTCAACCACTCCTGGGCCTCCCCTTGTAGCCATAACGAGCAGCACCTACGAAGACCGGCACGGCACACGACACCAGTGTTGGTGGCCGTGAGCAGGAATCGAACCCCGGGTCGCTAGGTTCATAGCACAGCGCGCTAATCACTACACTACCGCACACACACACAGACACACACAAACACACAGATACACACACAGATACACAGACATACACACAAACACTCAGACACACACACAGACATACAGACACACACAGATGAGACACAACACACATCCGCCCTCGGGCCGTGACGTCACACCCGCTTCCACCCAGTGTGCCGCTAGAGCCACGCTGCAAGCTGCCTGCTGAGGAGCGCCTCTCTGCACGAAGCCTCCTGGAGCCTCTCTCGTAGCAGTCACCATGGAGGCTCACGGGCTGCGCAGTACTTCACGCACCCTCGTGACGCTGCTCGTGGCGAGCTCCGCGTTCCTCGCGTCTGTGCCCACGGAGGAGAAGAATTTCTCCCCTAACTGGCTGGTTAAGCTGAGGGGAGCCTGGGAGGTCCAACTGCCACAGGCCGGACAGCCTCTACCTCTCACCAAAGCGACCGTGGCCGTCCACATCAGCAACCGCCTCACAGGTCACGAAGCCGAGAGGGTGCCTCGAGTCGCTTCCTCTCCCAGCCATGGCATGGAGGTTCCCCAAGGAGGAGGAGAAGACGACGACCCAGCTCCTTCAGGGTGGACGACCTTCATGGAGATGCTGCACAGCGGGCCGGTGGCCATCGCCTACGAGGTGGCGAGCGCGGGGATCACCCTCCTCAGCCTCGGAGTGGCGGCTGAAGAATGCAGTGGTGAGTGCCGACTTCACGCTCACACAGGCCATCAGCGTGGCACCGTGACATACACCACATGCAGAGACACCACACGCAGAGATGCATCACGCGTACAGATCACTCGTGCAGATATAAGAATCTCACTCGCATACACCACACACACAAGTATATATCACATCCACGCACACATCCTAGACAAAGTCGCATATGTCATTTGGAACAAGCAAACACCTTGCTCAATTAAGTATACTTAAAAATTATCCACTGCAACTTTAAGGGTGTTTTTTGTTACTGGCAGCGTGGCATTTGGGACATGTGCTGGACTCAGCTGTCCTTGTGCGGCGTTGGTGAGTTGCGCTGGTGCGGACAGAACAATGTCCCCTAGCCAGTAGAGTCAGAACAATAATATTTTTTAATGGTTGAGGAATCCGATGAGCTATAAAGCTCTTTTTCACAGATGTCCGGTAGGGGCTGGTAAGAACGTTACAACAACAAATACTACAAAAACATGTAATAGTGCAAAGTACAAGAAAGGTTAACAAATCACCCAAACACAAACAAATAAAACTAAACCAGCCCCATCATACTCTTTGGTTCTTTCGGTAAAGTCACGTAGGTATAAAATAAAGTAAATCACGATGTTTCGGGTGCAACACAAGCGTCCATCATCGGGTGGGGAAAGCATGGTCTGCTGCTGAGGCAGACTGATTTATTTGATTTTATACCTACGTGACTTTGCCGAAAGAACCAAAGAGTATGGATTCCTGCAGTCACGAAAGCTTCAAATCAAGAACACCCCCATCATACCAATCAAAGCCCACTGAGGTACTAACTTATTTTTCAGATGGAACCTGGTCACAAATGAAAGCTCAACCTCGTTGTAAACCGCGCACGCACGTGAGTGCAAACCGCTACTGTAGGCGATTGCGCAGGTACGCGAGCGCTGGGCACCACCAAAAATAGTCGTGTAGGCACGCGCGTGCTGAACAATACTGTAAACGATCGTACAGGTACGGACACCAAGCACGCTCTACTCCTTTATTCGCCGCAAACAGCCGCGTGTGCGCGCGAACACAAAACACTCTCCACCCTCCTCTTCACCCTCCAAAGGAGCACACGAAACAGTTTATTCCCCTACCAGTTATTTTATTTACCGCAAGCAACCCGTTAAGCTACGCGTAATTGTGTGGGTCAGTGGATGTCAGCCTATTCCCCTTGAGATCCTAGACTGTATTTCCTCTGCCTATCGCTCTGCTTTCTACCCTCGATCAAATAGCCCAAACTTACCTCTCTCTCTTACTCACGTGTACTTCCACTCTGCTGCGCTGGAAGCTGTAGAAAAGCGATCAGTAGAGGGTTGAGCCTGGCTGCGCTGAAGTGCATCACGCGGACGTCTCGAACGGCTAACTCCCCTCCTGCGTGGACCGCGATGATCTTGAAGAACTGCCTTGCTACCTGAATCCCCCTCCCTTTATCCCACCTACAACAAAGGAATTTCGCCGTTTCGCTCCCTTGGCCTCCCGTCCAATCAGGGGCTCGGATTTTCCCACCCTTCGATACCCGGATCCCAACTCGGGTGATGTCGCCGCAGTGATCTCTCCGACATCCGCTCTCTGTTCTCCCGCTACCAGTCCACTGACCCGTGCTTGTGTGTGTGTGGTTCCACTCGCGGTGGCTCGATGGCCCTTGCCGTGACCATGCAACTTTAATATTAGGTCCCGGCGCCGCAGTGCATGTCAGCTACAGGGGGAAGATCGCCCAATTTCCCGGCCGCAGGAAACCATGAAGATCGATCCCATTAGGGACTTCTGGAAAAAAAACCTATCGGCCGGGTGACCTCCCCTCCTGGCTCTACGTGGGGCGTGTGTGCGTTCGTGCGGGGGGAGGGGGGGTGGCGAGGGTGCACCGCGTTGGCGTCGGCATCCCCCGGTGGCAGCTTCACGGCGGTGGGCACGGCCTCGGCAGAGCGGCTCTGCTGCGGCGGCCTCACGACTGTGCAGTGGGCAAAACGCGGACGTCTGAGAAGGCACCAGCCCCGGGAGAGTGGCGGGAAATCCGAGGCATCGGTGACGGCGTCGCGGCGGTGGGCACGGCTCCGCTGGAGCGGCTCCGCTGCGGCGGCACCACAGATGACGGTTCCCCAAGATGGAGAATACCCGTCTCCCTCAAGGTGGACGACCTTGATAAAGATGCTGCACAGTGGGCCGGTGGCCATCACTTACGACGTGGAGAGCGCGGGGATCACCATTACCAGCCTAAGAGTCTGGCTGAAGAATCCACTAATAAGAGAGAGAGTATGCTGGCGTCACTGTAACATAGAACATCAGCAGGACACCACAACAGAGACACCACACCCAGAGAGGCATCATGGATATAGATCACTCAGGCAAATGTCATAATCTCACATGCATAGATGACACAAATCAGAATCAGAATATTTATACTGGAAGAATCCGATGAGCTATTAAGCTATTTTTCACAGATGTACAGGAGAGGCAGGTTAGAACGTTACAACAACAAACAATAAAAAATCACACTCACATCCTCGACAAAGTCGCACACATTTATTACAAGCACACATTGTTCATGTTGGTGGATTACAAATAGTTGTCCGATATTTGCCACTGAAAGGCAGGTACAACACTCGTGCTCAATCAATGGTGGTGGTGTGGCAGATGGCAAGTGAAAAAAACATATTTGAGTGGAGTGACCAACAGGGGAAGAAGGAGACTGCAATCTCTTGCCTCTCATAATGATTTTGTTTCCGGTTTTAAACAGAAGTCATCGCAGCGCAGACGAGTTTACCGAAGCCGCTACATGAGAGGATCCATGTGGAAATTGGCTCGGAGCAAGTGCCACCCCATGAAAATCAAGAGGACCCATAGATCCCTAAAGACTCAACTGGATGGCTGCTCCATGATGAATAGCTCACCAACACTTACCAGCGCACCCACCAACAGCACCACTCCTACCAACACCACCACTCCTACCAACACCACCATTCCTACCAACACCACCATGACAAACCCCACCCCGAAAAACACCGCTATCTCGACTAACACCATCACACTTTTAAATACCAACACCTCTACCAATACTATCCTGACTAACACCACCACCCCTTCCACCCCTACAAACCCTACCAACAGCATTTTCTCCACCTTCACTACCACCCGGACCAACACCATCATCCCAGCTGAGTGTGAGTGGTGTCACCTCATGATAATGGCCCGCATCAATGCCCGCCGCACTAAAATAAGCTCAATTACCCCTACCAGCTCAATCACCAACTCCACCGCTCCTACCAACTCCGCCACTTTGACCAATCCCACGTTTACCAACATTACCTCCTCTACCCTCACTACCACCCCTACCCACATCACCCCAGCTGAGCATGTGTCCAGCCTCATGATCATGAGGGAAAAGAGATCACTCTTCATGGCTGGATGAATGCCTGCTCCACCACTCCTACCAACTCCACCACCTCTACCAACCACACACCTACTAACACTACCTCCTCTACTAACCCAACCCTGACCACCATCACTTCCTCTACCCTCACCACCACTCCTTCCCACATCATCACCCCAGCTGAGCGTGAGTCCCGCCTCGTGATCATGAGGGCAAAGAGACCACTCTTCATGGCCCGGATCAATGCCTGCTCCACCACTCCTACCAACTCCACCACCTTTAGAATCCGCACACCTACCAACACCACCACCCCTCCCAACACCGCTACCCTTACCAAACGCAACTACTCCGACGAACACCACCACTCCTACCAAAACCAACCCTACCAACGCCAACCCTACCAACACCAACCATACCAACACCATTATTCCTACCAACACCACTCCCCCTACCAACACCAACCCTACCAACACCAATCCTACCAACACAATGACTCCTACCAACACGACCACCCCAACCGACACCATCACTCTTTCCAACAACAGCCCTATCAACGCTACCTATCCTACAATTGCCAACTCTATAAACACCTTTACCTCTACCAACACCACCACCACCCCAAATAAGAAATAATACAAAATAAATAACATTCCAACATCGCTGCACCCTTTCCATGTTCCCTCCTTTGTTTACGCGTCATCCATTAAAATAAGTTATTGTTATTTTTTAAGAATAATAGTTACTAAGAATATTGTTTTGTATTAAGTGAAGTCATAATATTGTTCGAAAAGCTGGTTAATGTAGATCCTTTGTCAGTCATTTCTAGATGATTGCCTCGCCTTGCCTACATTCACCTTGGTGACTCAATCACATGCTCAAGGACACGAGTGATATTTTCGGCTAACAGAAGGTGTGAACCTACCTTTACCACCAGCAGTTGGATGGACTGGTGAAGTTGTCTAAACAGAACCATTTATATGCCCGATGTTGATTGCTTCCAATGTGTATGCTTGTGACTGACAGATCTGTGGTGAGCAGAAGTGTAAAGGTTAGCGTGCTGCGCTACGAACCCGGCGACCCGAGTTCAATTTCCACTCATGGCCAACACCAGTGATGATTATCTAAATCGTTACTAGGCCTCCCCTAGGTCGACTCAGTCTCAAATTAGTGCCTGGTGCTCATTTAGCTTAGGCTACCTCACATGCCATGTCAGCCTTCATAAGGCGCTCGCTAACAGCGCTTGCCACAACAGTCTTAAGTCTTTACGGAGGATCTTTGTCTTTGACTGACACATCTGTGGGCTAGAGTGTAGCTTGATTTAGTGTTCATGTGAGGGATGTGCTTTGCCTGCTGCCGCCACTGCGTCTCCGCTCATGTGTGTTTAGCCGTGTCAGTGACGCGCCACGATGTCACTGCTGCTGCTGCTGTCACTGCCACGACCCAGTCGGTGTAGGGTGCTCTGGGACGAACTAAAAAAGTGGCACGAGGATTATTGCTCCTACTTCAGCAGATCAAGAACGGTTCTCATGGAGTCATCAAAATGCACCTGAAACCACTGCTGAGCATCTCAATCACATATGTGAAATGTCACCAGTGGTGTCCGTTGCCCCTGCTGTGAGTGGCGGAGATGTCCGTGAATGGTGATGTCCCTGAGTGGCGGTGGAGTATTTGTACAATGCGGCTACTGTATTCGTGATGAAATAACCTGAGACGAGCATGCTTGGTGGAGCTCAACAGAAGGTGGTGAGGCAGAGGTGTGAACTGAAAGTTCGAGCTTAAGGCGTGAGCTCAAGGTGTAAGGTCGAGGTATAAGCTGATGTGAGCTGGAGATGCGATCTGGAGGGGAGCACGCGGTGTCCCCATGCTCACAAGCGTCGTGTTGCGGGAGGTGGCCCGAACTAAACTATTTTTATTTACCAAGTAAGGCCCACTGGTCCATGTAGCTCTTTTTCAGACGCGACCTGGTCACAAGGGAGCAGCGGCACTCTGCGCTGTCTTCGCGGAGGGGGTCCAAGGGGCGTTGGGGGGGGCTCTGGGGTGCGGTCACCGCATCGCGCCGCTTTTAGATGCGCTTCTGCGGCCATCTGGACCGCTCTTCCTTCCGATATTTGGAAGCCATTGGAGCTCTGCACTTTTAAATGTCTTTGACAACTCATTTTCTTAGAACCGCTTTTTGTGCTTAGTTTGTTGTCCTTCCCCAGCACCTTCGATTAGCGCGGTTGGCTACGTACGGTGCGATAGAAGTTCAACATACATACATATTCTATGTTAGTGCTGTATTTTGTGCATTGGTGTTGCAGCCAGCCAGAAACCGGCGCGACCAACAATATCCCCAAGCTCTGTGGTCCTACATTGGGATTATTTGTCGATACCGCGTTGGCAGTGGTGCACAAATAACACAAATCACTGAACTCATTCGTTAATACAACGGCTGCCTTAAGAGGAAAATATATCATGGGCGATGTTTCAGGCAATGGGCCCCACTGCATGACATATGTTTGCCCAGCTCCATTCAAGAGCGAGTATACATGTGAGGGGAGAGAACCAACGCGTGTGAGGGGGAAACATTCAATCTCCGAGAGCTGGAAATGTCTCCACTTGCTGCGCTGCCCAGACCCTGGCTAGGCCAGGAGATGGCGACCTCAGCGACCACGGGTAGGAGTTTCACCAAATTTGTGTGGCGATCCACATGTGCACGCACACGTGCACGCACACACACACGCACACACACATAGACTTACACACTCACACACACAGACTCACTCACAGACTCACTCAACAACAACCACCATTCGCCACTAAGTAGGGCGGCGACGTCACCACGACGCTTGTGCCAGGCCATGTGCACCTTGAGGCCACGTGAAGTGTCGAACGCCCGCTGGCAGGAGGTCACGGGGCAGACCCAGGTGCCACGGGTCGACTGAGATGACTGGCTGATGCACCACCTGTGCCCCCTACTGTGCCAACCTGCTGTGCCTTAGTCACCCGGCGCTCCGCTCGTTGTTGTGAGCGTCACTCCTCCGCCCTCCGTTGTTGGAGGGCGACTGCCTCCAACTGCCCAGTAGCGTTCTTCACGAGCCTCCTCCACAGAGGCCGATCTTGACAGCGCTGGTACCAGTCATCGGCAAGTCCACTCAGCTCCACGTCCTCCTGTACCACATCACTCCATCTCTTCTCTAGCCCATGCCGCGCCCGTTTAGCCCCCTCGATCCGACCGAACAAAAGCTGTTTCGGCATGCGGTGGCTGGGCATGCGGGCTACATGACCCAGCCAACACAGCCTTGCCTGCCAGAGGAGCTCACCGATGGGACCTTGCCCAGCTCTTTTGAGGATTTATGAGCTCCTCACACAATCCAGCCTGGTTAAACCCAGGATGGATCGTAGGCAGGCCAGCTTAAATGTTTCCAACCTGCGAAGATGCTCCATTAGGGGGGTCCACGTTTCGCAAGTGTAGAGAAGGAAGGGAATGACCGTGGGCGAGAAGACCCGAAGCTTAATGCGAAGTGACAGACCAGGTAGCTTCCACACAGCGTTACGCAACCGATGAAAAGATATTGCCGCTCACACACTCACTCACACACTCACACAGACACACACACAGACTGACACAAAGATCCCCCGTATATCCTGAACAGACTTTTGGGGCAAGTGCTGTTAGCGAGCAGCTATGCATGGCACACGAGGGGGTGGGCAGCCAGCACCACGCCCGGCCGCCTTTTTCTCCCTAGTGGCGATGTTTACACACAGCACCGCGCTAACCGCTGCACCACCGCTCCCCCGCTGTTACAGTACAGCACTGTCCCCAGGTAAGATGGCCGCCCGCCTCCACGTGACTCGGCGCGCGCACTCGGCACGTGGTGTCATCACCACGTGGTGTCACCGAAAGCGCGGTCTCGCGCCATCCCTGCTCACGGAGTCGCTGCCGCATTGGTCTCTGGGCCTCTCGTGTCCAGCGTCTGTCGGTCTCTTGTGACTCTGTGTGCGAGTCGCTGGCTATCTGTAAGGGTCTCTTCTGGGTCTTTGTGCGAGTCTCTGGGTCTCTGTGTGAGGGTCTGGGTCTCTGTGTGAGGGTCTCTGGGCCTGGTGCAAGGAACAAGAAGATGGAGCCTGCCAATGTCCCCCTCTCCTCCACGTGGCGTGGCAATGCAGCCGCTCCCCGCTCGTGTGGGCCAGTGCAGTTGCACCGCCTGCACACGCGGTAGTAGACGCGGTAGCCACTGGTGGTGTACCGCGTGCTCATAATTTTCTGTACTGTATCGTCATTTCCTGAACAGGAACATAAAGGTAGTTGTCTATAGCACACAATACAGGTTTATAGCACATAATACAGTTTTTTTGGTACAATTTTACGTGATCTAACCAAAAAAAACGTGTATTATGGATAATATTTTTCGCGAAAGCCTGCGTGTTAAACAGTTTATAGCACAGCCTGCGTGTTAAACTGTTTAGTCATGCGCTTGTGTTTTAGTGTTGCCCTTGCTCCCAACACTCCGATTAGCACAGTTGGCTACGTTGAAAGAAGTTTAACACGCTACAAGTTATTTTACTTTCTACATCCGTTAATGGAGCAGATCACGGCAAAAATAACAACTAAAGTCTCGAGTAAGGCAATGTGTTATATTCTGTTTTGTCCATGATGACAGTGGCATTGCCCTTGTCGGCTGAGAGGACGACAATATCATCCCTCTTTTTTAATTGAGAACTACTCAACGATGGCAGCTATACAAAAATAAAAAGAGATCCCACCAACAGCCTGGTCACCAAAACGAACAAAATGATCTCTGATTCAACAGCATTAATTGATGAGATCAAACAGTTCTCGTTGAAACCCTCTGCTGCCTGACCACCAAGATTATATGGCCTTCCAAAGATACACAAAGAAGATACACCCCTTCGTCCCATCGTCTCTACTATCATCTCCCCCACCTACAAACTGGCACGTTTTCTTGCTGATATACTGCGACCTTTCACTGGAAAAAACACCTCTGCGGTATTAGATTCTACTCACCTGGTATCGACAATCAAAGGCATTTCCCTGTCCCCAGACGACCTGCTTGTCAGTTTTGATGTGGTGTCCTTGTTCACCAAAGTCCCGGTACCTGACACCATCGCTATCATTGAAGACCTGGTTCATCAAGGACTGCATACTGGTGTACCCCCCTTGGTGAGACATTGCTCAACCAACACATACTTCACCTGGAATGGAACTTTCTACAAGCAAACTGAGGGCACCCCAATGGGCTCCCCCCTATCTCCGGTTGTAGCCAACGTATTCATGGAAAAATTTGAAACTGACCCCATCCAGACTGCCACTCTATGCCCGACCTTATGGAAGAGGTACGTTGATGACACCTTTGTCATCTGGCCACATGGCCAGCCTGCTCTAGACGAATTCCGCGACCACATCAATTCCATACACCCAGCCATCAGATTTACCATGGAGGTCGAAAAAGATGGCAAACTACCCTTTTTGGATGTCTTAATTAAAAGGAGACATGATGGTTCAATGAGCCACTCTGTCTACAGGAAAGCTACCCATACAGATGCTTACTTGAAACCGGATTCCCACCACCATCCATCCCAGAAGAACTCCCTCATCAAGACTCTATACCATAGAGCCCAATGCATTTCCGACCAGGAACACATTACCAGTGAACTCAAGCACGTACACCAGGCTCTCAGGGCTAATGGTTACTCCGACTACACAATCCGCAAAGCCATCACTCCAGTCATGAAGAAGGATCCTCTTGTGGAGCCACTCAAAACCATCACCTTACCCTACATTGCAGGGGTCACTAAAAAGATCTCCAAAATCCTGAATAAACACAAGATCCAGGTCCGATTCAACACAGTACATAAAATCCGTGATCTGGTTCCATCTGTAAAAGATGCTGTTCCAGACATACAGTACCTGGGCGTTTACAAACTAAAGTGCCTCTGTGGTAGTAGCTACATTGGAGAAACCAAACGACATATCTCGGACCGCATCCGCGAACATAAAGCAGACTTGAAACACGGTAGAACGAACTCCTCTGCCGTGGCAGATCACTGTTATAATTCATTGGGCTCACATGACATTGAATTCTCCAAGACGGAGGTTCTTTGCAAACCAACCGGCTACCATGAGAGATTCGTTCATGAGGCCATTCACATATACAAGCACAGAGACAATTTCAACCGAGAAGATGGATTCTGGCTTAATAACCATTGGAAAGATGTTTTAAACCATTTCTGTTCTTAATTAATTGTATTTTACGATGACCTTCAGACCGCAGCTCTTTCGCCAGCATTGACTCTTAATACCTCTCACACCACGGTAAATGGTATGGTTTACAACATGGAGTATAATAGCGCCTCGCAGCTGTCTCTCTCCCCCTCCTCTGTTCCGACCATGGATGAACTCGTCTGTCTGAACGGGGCCCATAGCTATCCGTGTTGCTAAAGTTGAGGGTAAGAATCCACCCATTTTTTCGCCATATAGCATTGTGAAATATAACGACTTATTGTTGGTAGCTTATCTGATTGGAGAATATAGAGTTTATTGATAACATTAAGGTAATTTATATTTTAGTTTTTTATTGGTTCACTATATAGTACTGTGAATAGCTCAGATGTGTAGGCCTTGACTTCAACATAGCCATTTCTGTGACCAGTCACTAGCTAATCACTCAGTTATTTCAATGCTAAATTCGCCTAGTTATTTCAAGGATAAATTATCCTGTTTGATTTGTACTAAGTGCCTCGGTGAATGTGTATGCTCTGACTTTAACATAGCTATTTCTGTGACCAGTTACAAGCTAATCACTCAGCTATTTCAATGCTAAATTCTATGCTAATTCCTTTGTCAAGGGGTGCCTCTGCGGATGTGTATGCTTTAACTTAGCTATTTCAATGCTAAATTCTATGCTAATTCCTTTGTCAAGGGGTGCCTCTGCGGATGTGTATGCTTTAACTTTTAACAAAGCCATTTCTGTGACCAGTCACAAGCTAATCACTCAGCCATTTCAATGCTAAATTATATGCTAATTCCTTTGTCAAGGCGCTTTGTTTCCTCTCACACAGCTTAAAGGTCGTGATCTGAACGTGGCTTTTTCACTCCAGTGCTGTCCTACCAGACAGTCTCGTCCCTTCACCTGATGAAGGCCACTTGTGTTGTGGCCGAAACGTCGTGAGAATATTATTGTGTTATTTTATTTTATAAATTTACTATTTTATTCTCATTCTACGTGACTTTAACGAAAGAACCAAAGAAGATGAATCATTGCAGTCACGAAAGCTTTAAATCGGACTCGTCCTTCTAAATAAACTGCCAAATTGCTGCGCGTGGTGCTAACGTTTTTAATAAATAAATACACCGTTTAAAAATAAATAAATTTATACAAACCGACACACCTGATGACGACCGTTTGTGTTATGGTCGAAACGTCGTGAGAATTTTTATTGTTTTATATATATATTATTGTTTCCCTTCAACGTGACTTTACCGAAAGAACTAAGAATATGAATTACTGCAGTCACGAAAGCTTTAAATCACAAACCCACATCATTAACACGGACCCACATCATTAATAAGAAACTCACATCAAGACGAGGTTACATCTTTACCACTCACCCACAACACTGGACATCTGTGAGAAAGAGCTGTATAGCTCATCTGACTCCAGTATAAATATTCTGATTCTGACATGAACTCACATCATCACGACTCACTCACAACACCTGATATGGTTTATCAAATCTTTCCAATGCTAAGCCAGAATCCATCTTCTCGGTTGAAATTGTCTCTGTGCTTGTATATGTGGATAGCCCTTCACTTGGAATGGAACTTTCTACAAACAAACTGAGGGGATCCCAATGGGCTCCCCCCTATCTCCGGTTATAGCTAACATTTTCATTGAGAAATTTGAGACTGATGCCATCCAGACTGCCACTCTGCGCCCAACCTTATGGAAGAGGTACGTGGATGACACTTTTGTTATCTGACAACATGGCCGGCCTGCTCTAGACCAATTCTTCGACCACATCAATTCCATACACCCAGCCATCAGATTTACCATGGAAGTCGAAAAAGATGGCAAGCTACCTTTTTTGGATGTCCTAATTAAAAAGAGACCTGATGGTTCAATGAGCCACTCTGTCTACAGGAAAGCTACCCATACGGATGCTTATCTGAAATCGGATTCCCACCACCATCCATCACAGAAGAATTCTCTCATCAAGACTCTGTATCATAGAGCCCAATGCATATCCGACCAGGAACACATAGGCAGTGAACTCAAGCACGTACACCAAGCTCTTAAGGCTAATGGTTACTCCGACTATACAATCCGCAAAGCTATCACTCAAACCATGAAGAAGGACCCTCTTGAGGAGCCTTTCAAAACCATCACTTTACCCTACATTGCGGGGATCACAAAAAAGATCTCCAAAATCTTGAATAAACACAAGATCCAGGTCCGTTTCAACACATTACATAAAATCCGTGATCTGGTTCCGTCTGTAAAAGATGTGATTTCGGACATACAATACCCTGGTATCTACAAACTAAGTTGCCTCTGTGGTAGTAGTTACATTGGAGAAACCAAACGCCATGTCTCGGACCGCATTCGTGAACACAAAGCAGACCTTAAACACGGTAGGACCAACACCTCGGCCGTGGCAGATCATTGTTATAATTCAGTAGGCTCACATGACATTGACTTTTCCAAGACAGAGGTTCTTTGTAAGCCATCTGGCTACCATGAGAAATTCGTTCATGAGGCTATCCACATATACAAGCACAGAGACAATTTCAACCGAGAAGATGGATTCTGGCTTAGCAATCATTGGAAAGATTTGATAAACCATTTCAGGTCTTAATTGATTGTTCACGCTTACAGTGGCTTTCAGACGGCATACAATAATTTTTTCGTCTCCCCCCTCCTCTTTTCAGAACATAGATGGACTCGTCCTTCTAAATAAACTGCTAAATCGCTGCGCGTGGTGCTAACGTTTTTTATAAATAAATAAATACACCGTTTAAAAATAAATAAATTTATGCAAACAGACATACCTGATGACGACCGTTTGTGTTATGGTCGAAACGTCGTGAGAATTTTATTGTTTTATATATATATATTTTATTATTTTATTGTTTCCCTTCAACGTGACTTTACCGAAAGAACTAAGAATATGAATTACTGCAGTCACGAAAGCTTTAAATCACAAACCCACATCATTAACACGGACCCACATCATTAATAAGAAACTCACATCAACGCGAGGTTACATCTTTACCACTCACCCACAACACTGGACATCTGTGAGAAAGAGCTGTATAGCTCATCTGACTCCAGTATAAATATTCTGATTCTGACATGAACTCACATCGTCACGACTCACTCACAACACACCACCACCACTATCAGTAACACCACTAACGCCACCACTCCTCCTGCCAGTACACTACACAGACACACACGTCCTCACCACTCACATCACCACTCACCTACAGTTCCTCACTTCCTCCAGAGAGTCGCTGCTTCTGTCGTCTCGGTGCTTCTCTACCGCCACATGTGAGAAAAAAGATCGGCAGAAGCAAGTGGGGGCGGGGCTCGGTGATCACGCCCTCAGTGACGCAATATCCTGTGAGCCCCTCCCCCCCAGCACCTTCCCCCCCCTCTACGCCCCCTCCCCCACTCACACCGCCAAAGACAAAGCTCCCGCGTATTTAGCCTTAACAGAGCACTACTAACAACAACCCCACCACTAACAACGCCACCACCAATAACAACCCCACCACCAATAACAACCCCACCAACAATAACAACCCCACCACTAATAACAACCCCACCACTAACAACCACACCACCACTAATACACAGTTCTGATCCACTCCTCAGCTGCTCCCCACACGCGATGCTTCTGCTGCTCTCTACTTCCGCTTCCGCCGGTGAACGTGGCGCCAACTTCTGAAGCGGTTCGCTGCCTGGGCCTCCTCTGGGTCGACTCAGCCTGAAGGTGAGAACCTCGCATGGTGTGGACACCTCAGCAGTGGTGGAGGAGAGACAAAGGCGGCCCACAGCCGTAGGCTTCTAAACAGCTGCTGGGCTCACGGCATCGGTTCAAGCAGAGCCCGGCTCTGCTGCTGAGGCACTGAAGGTGGAAAGCGGCCCAGCGTGGCGCTCGAGTTGAGCCATTGCTGCTGATGAGAGGCTGATGGGATCAGTCAAATATACTTTTTAATCTTTGCAAGGAAGGGTTTATTGTGAAGGAGGCGAATCGCGTGCTGGCTGAGGAGGCCTCCACTAGACACCGCTAATTAGGGTATTTGGTCTACTCTTCCACGCTGATCTCCACGTTTTGGAGCAAGGTGGGCGTACCCCCACTTTACCCCACCACATGCGGGTCGTTAGCTCACTGGACTTGCACTGCAGAGGTGCAGGTTCGATTCTATCGCCCACACACCCACCCACTCACTTGCCCACTCACCAACTCACCCACTAACCCATCTATCCACCCACCCACAGGGACATGTGGAGACACACGGAGACACATGGACACACGGATACATAGAGCCTTGATAAAGTGGTTGTGTAGGTGGTGTTAGAGTATCAGCATCAATGTGGTTGTTGTGGTTATGTTGCTTGTTATGGTTGTGGTGGTTGAGGTGATGTTGGTTGTGGTGGTTTTGGATGTGGTGGCTGCAGTTATAGTTGTGGTTGTATCGCTGGTTGTAGTGGTTCAGGTTTTAGTTGTGGTGTAGGTGGTTATGTTAGTTGTTATGGTCCTTTTGGTTGTCGTAATAATTGCGGTTGTGGGGGGTATATTTTTTGTGGCTATAGTTGTGTACGAGGAGGTTGGGGTTTTCATGGTTATAGTTACAGTTGTGGTTATGTTATTGGTGTTGTTATACTTGGGGTTGTGGTTATAATAGTGATTGTGGTCAAAGTTGTGATGGTTATGTTATGTTTTGTGGTTATAGTTGTGGTGAAGGTGGTTATGTTGGCTTTCATGGTTGTTGTATGTGTAGGGAGCGGTAGAGTAGCGGTTGAACGCCACGCCACGGACCCGAGGAAGTTCGATTCCCGCTCACGGCCAACACCAGTGACGATCATCTGAACCAGTCCAGGGCTTCCGCTACGTCGACTCTGCCTGAAATTAGTACCTGTTGTGGTGTGTAATAAACATCGCCACTCGGGAGACAAAGACGGTCGGGTGTAGTGCTGGCCACCCACCTGCTTGTGTTCCACACTGCGGGCCTCCATAGGTGCTCGCTAACAGAACTTGCCCCAACAGTCTGTTATAGGCTATAGAATAATTTTTGTCTTTTTTTGTTGTATGTGTGTTGAACTTCTTTCGAACCATATGTTGCCACCTGTGATAACCGGAGATGCGGTTATAGTTGTAGTGGTTATATTATGGTTGTGGTTATAGTTGTGTCTGGTTTTAGTGCTTAGAGTTGTGGTTATAGATATGGTTATAATTGTGGTTATAGTTGTGGGTGTGGTTATAATTGTAGTTGCTTTTGGTTATAGTTGTGGTTATAGTGGTTATGGTTGTTGGTTATGGTTGTGGCTGTGGTTACATTTGTGGTTACATTTGTGGTTGAATTTGTAGTTCTAGTTGTGGTTGTTGGTTTGTGGTGGTGAGGCTGGTGCAGGTGGTGGGTTGGAGGCCACGTTCCCTGCCCATGCGGTTCCAACAGCGATGGCTCCCTGTGCTATGTGGGTCACGTGAACTTGTCTCCCAGCATGCCTTGAAGTCATCATTATAGGAGCCCTCGCCTCCTCTACGCACTCTCCTCCTATCTCTCCCCTCTCACCTCCACGCACTCTCCTCCTACCTCTCACCTCCTCCCCGTGTCTCCCCCTTTCTCTTTTTCCCAGGTTCTCCCTCCTCTCTCTCCCCGTGTCTCCTTCCTCTATGTCGCCGTGTCTCTCTCCTCTCCCTCCCCGCGTTTCCCTCCTATCTTTCCCCGTGTCTCTTCTCTCTCCCCGCTTTTCCCTCTCAAACCTCCCCCTGTCTCCCTCCTCTCTCTCCCCGTGTATCCTTTCTCTCCCCGTGTCTCACTCTTCTATCTCCCCCTGTCTCCCTCTTGCTTCCCGTGTCTCACTCACTCAGCCACCCACTCAGCCACTCACTCAACCACTCAGTCACTCAGCCACTCAATCACCCAGCCACTGACTCACTTAGCCACTCACTCAACCTCTCACTCAACCTCTCACTCACTCAACCACTCACTCAACCACTCACTCACGCAGCCACTCACTCACGCAGCCACTCACTCACCCAGCCACTCATTCACTCAGCCACTCACTCAACCACTCACTCACTCATTCAACCTGTCAATCACGCAACCACTCAGCCACCAACTCAGCCACTCACTCAACCACTCACTCACTCAGCCACTCAAACACTAACTTACTCAGCCACTCACTCAGCCACCCACTCAGCCACTCACTCAACCACTCAGTCACTCAGCCACTCACTCACTCAGCCACTCACTCACTCAGCCTCTCACCAGCCACTCACTCAGCCACTCACTCAACCACTCACGTACTCAAGCTCTCAATCAACCACTCACTCACCCAGCCACTCACTCAGCTGCTTAGTCACTCTGCTACCCACTCACTCAACCACTCACTCATTCAGCCTCTCACTCAGCCACTCACTAACTCAGCCACTCACTCCCTCAACCACTCAATCACTCAGCCACTCTCTCATTCAATCACTCACCTAGCCACCTGCTTATTTGTTTATTTTACCAGGTAAGGCCCATAAGATATATGTCTTTTTCAGACGTAACCTGGCCACATATGATTGCCCAATTAAGTGGCATTTTACGTGTCAATTTATATCAGCAACTATAAATGTGGAGTGACAAACAGGAGCTGGACAAAAATTCACACAACGAAGGGGAGAGTGAGAGAAACATGCGAACTCCAAATATACAACAGGCATCAGGGTCAGGATTGTTGTATATATTGTCTTGAAAAATAATAAAAATGAAATGAAAAATGCAAAAGGTGTAATTTTACAAAATTAGGTAATTATGTCAATTTATGCAATTACGCTAATTAGGCTCGGCTTTGTTGTCTAGGGGTATTACCAATCGTGATAATTGTCAGTGATGTGTGGGTTCTGGGTCCATATTTGTCGTGTCACTGGGGTTTATAATAGGCTGGTAGGGTGGGTTTATAATGGCCATGTAGGGTGGGGTTATAATGGCTAGGGAGGGTCAGTTCATAATGGCCAGGTAGGGTGGGGTTATAATGGCCAGGTAGGGTGGGGTAAAATGGCCTTGTCAGGGGTCCACCTCCTCCACCACCAGTTCCACCTCAACCTCCTCCACCTCCCACCTCCTCGCAGGAACCCAGACCCAACAGGTGCCATGGGTTGCCACGCTACGTGCAGGAGGAGGAGCTCACCACTTGAATGTGACGAACAGTGAGCTTATCACTTGAATGTGAGATGAAGTGTGCTCATCACTTGAGTGTGACATGCAGTGAGCTCATCACTTGAATGTGACATGCAGGGAGCTCATCACATGAATGAATGGGACATGCAGTGAGCTCATCACTTGAATGTGACACGCAGTGAGCTCAACACTTGAATGTAACATATAGTTCACTGACCACTTGAATGTGACATGCAGTGCGCTCATCATTTGAATGTGACATGCAGTGAGTTCGCCACTTGAATGTGACATGCAGTGAGCTCACCACTTGAATGTGACATGCAGTGAGCTCAACACTTGAATGTGACATGTAGTGCACTGACCACTTGAACGTCATGCAGTGCGCTCATCACTTGAATGTGACATGGAGTGAGCTGAACACTTGAAATGTGACATGCAGTGAGCTCATCACTTGAAAGTGACATGCAGTGCGCTCATCACTTGAATGTGGCATGCAGTGAGCTCGCCACTTGAATGTGACATGCAGTGAGCTCGCCACTTTAATGACATGCAGTGTGCTCATCACTTAAATGTGATATGCAGTGCGCTCATCACTTGAATGGGACATGCAGTGTGCTCATCACTTGAATGTGACATGCAGTGAACTCACCACTTCAACGTGACATGCAGTGCGCTCGTTACGTGAATATGACATGCAGTGAGCTCGCCACTTCAATGTGACATGCAGTGAGCTCATCACTTGGACGTGACATGCAGTGTACTCATCACTTGAAAGTGACATGAATTGAGCTCATCACTTGAACATTACATGACATTTTCTACATCACACGACTATACTGACTATATATGATGGGGTATAGTCGTGTGATGTAGAAAAAAGTTTAGTTGGAGGCATATATTTTTTGTGACGTAAAATTGTAATGTATAATGACTTTTTGTTAGTAGTAGGGTAGTTGCAGTTGCTTAGCGTCAATATACTAAATTCCTCTGCTGATATGTAACCTCAGCTTATTGGAGAGTATATTGAGTATATTGGTTATATTGATGTAGTTTATATTTTAGTTTTTTTTATCAGTTTACTACATGGTGGTCATTATATAGTGTAGTGTATACCCAGTTACTTAATGTTAACAGCTCAGATTATTGGAGAGTATATTTGTACATTGATTATATTGATGTAGTTTATATTTATTTTTTTCACATCGGTTTATTGCATGGTAGTAGGGTATGTGTAGTTCTTTAGAAGCTCCCTTTTTTATTTTCCACATAATGCACTAGCTTGATACGCGGTGGTTTGGGCTGTTGCAGTTCTTTATTATTAAAATTTTATCTCCCTTTATTATTGCCAATCTTACATGATACACTAACATAATATGACTTTGAGACCCCCCACCTGCCTACACATTCCACAAGGAGTAACTAATCCCATATCTGCATTTGTCATAAACATGCTAAATTCCTCTGTTATGTAAACTTCTTTATCAAGACGCTCTCCTCCTCCCACCCAATTTAAAATACGCTGCCAAGCTTAGCAGTGTTCGTTAGGACGCTGTCTTTCCGACAGCTCTGTTTCTTCACCTGAGGACGGCTGCTTGCGTTGTGGCCTAAACGTGAGAATTTTATTATATTATGTTTGATTTTTATTATTTTATTTTTTCCCTTCTACGTGCCTTTACTGAAAGAACCAATAATATGGTGCATACCTACTTTTGGTAGGACCTGCTTCCCCTAGAGCAGTGCATACTGACTGTGGTAATACCTGCTATCACTACCGCATTGCATGCTGACTGGTGGTACTCTGCTATGACTACAGCATTGCATACTAACTGTGGTGGTATCCTGCTATGACTACAGCATTGCATGCTGACTGTGGTGGTATCCTGCTATGACTACAGCATTGTATGCTGACTGTGGTGGTATCCTGCTATGACTACAGCATTGCATACTGACTGCGGTGGTATCCTGCTATGACTTCAGCATTGCATGCTGACTGTGGTGGTATCCTGCTATGACTACAGCATTGCATACTGACTGCAGTGGTTTCCTGCTATAACTTCAGCATTGCATACTGACTGCGGTGGTATCCTGCTATGACTACAGCATTGCATGCTGACTGTGGTTGTATCCTGCTATGACTACAGCATTGCATGCTGACTGTGGTGGTATCCTGCTATGACTATAGCAGTGCATGCTGACTATGGTGGTATCCTGCTATGACTACAGCATTGCATACTGACTGTGGTGGTATTCTGCTATGACTACAGCATTGCATACTGACTGTGGTGGTATCCGGCTATGACTACAGCATTGCATGCTAACTGGCGGTATCCTGCTATGACTGCAGCATTGTGATGCTGACTGTGGTGGTATCCTGCTATGACAACAGCATTGCATGCTGACTGTGGTGGTATCCTGCTATGACTACAGCATTGCTTGCTGACTGTGGTGATATCCTGCTATGACTACAGCATTGCATGCTGACTGTAGTCGTTTCCTGCTATGACTCAATCATTGCATGCTGACTGTGGTGGTTTCCTGCTATGACTACAGCATTGTATGCTGTCTGTGGTGGTATCCTGCTATGACTACAGCATTGCATGCTGAATGTGGTGGTATCCTGCTATGACTACAGCATTGCATACTGACGGTGGTGGTATCCTGCTATGACTACAGCATTGCATACTGACGGTGGTGGTATCCTGCTATGACTACAGCATTGAATGCTGACTGTGGCAGTATCCTGCTATGACTTCAGCATTGCATACTGACTGCGGTGGTATCCTGCTATGACTACAGCATTGCATGCTGACTGCCGTTGTATCTTGCTATGACTTCAGCATTGCATGCTGACTGTGGTTGTATCCTGCTATGACTATAGCAGTGCATGCTGACTATGGTGATATCCTGCTATTACTACAGCATTGCATACTGACTGTGGTGGTATCCTGCTGTGATTACAGCATTGCATCCTGACTGTGGAAGTATCCTGCTATGACTACAGCATTGCATGCTGACTGGTGGTGTCCTGCTATGACTACAGCATTGCATACTGACTGTGGTGGTATCCTGCTATGACTACAGTATTGCATACTGACAGTGGTGGTATCCTGCTATGACTACAGCATTGCATACTGACTGTGGTGGTCTCCTGCTATGACTACAGCATTGCATGCTGACTGGTGGTTTCCTGCTATGACTACAGTATTGCATGCTGACGGTGGTGGTATCCTGCTATGATTACAGCAGTGCATACTTACTGTGGTACCTGCTATGATTACAGCAGTGCATACTGACTGGTGGTACCTGCTATGATTACAGCAGTGGAAACTGCTGTTGTGGTACCTGCTATGATTACAGCACTGCATATTGTCGTGGTACCTGCTATGATTACAGCAGTGCATACTGACTGTGGTGGGACCTGCTATGATGACAGCATTGCATACTGACTGTGGTGGTATCCTGCTATGACTACAGCATTGCATGCTGACTGTGGTTGTATCCTGCTATGACTACAGCATTGTATGCTGACTGTGGTGGTATCCTGCTATGACTACAGCATTGCATGCTGACTGTGGATGTATCCTGTTATGACTACCGCATTGCATGCTGACTGTGGTGGTATCCTGCTATGACTACAGCATTGCATGCTGACTGTGGTTGTATCCTGCTATGACTATAGCTGTGCATGCTCACTGTGGTGGGATCCTGCTATGACTACAGCATTGCATACTGACTGCAGTGGTATCCTTCTATAACTTCAGCATTGCATACTGACTGTGGTGGTATCCTGTTATGACTATAGCAGTGCATGCTGACTATGGTGGTATCCTGCTATGACTACAGCATTGCGATGCTGACTGTGGTGGTATCCTGCTATGATTACAGCATTGCATGCTGACTGTGGTGGTATCCTGCTATGACTACAGCATTGCATACTGACGGTGGTGGTATCCTGCTATGACTACAGCATTGAATGCTGACTGTGGCAGTATCCTGCTATGACTTCAGCATTGCATACTGACTGCGGTGGTATCCTGCTATGACTACAGCATTGCATGCTGACTGCCGTTGTATCCTGCTATGACTTCAGCATTGCATGCTGACTGTGGTTGTATCCTGCTATGACTATAGCAGTGCATGCTGACTATGGTGATATCCTGCTATGACTACAGCATTGCATACTGACTGTGGTGGTATCCTGCTGTGATTACAGCATTGCATCCTGACTGTGGTAGTATCCTGCTATGACTACAGCATTGCATGCTGACTGGTGGTGTCCTGCTATGACTACAGCATTGCATACTGACTGTGGTGGTATCCTGCTATGACTACAGCATTGCATACTGACAGTGGTGGTATCCTGCTATGACTACAGCATTGCATACTGACTGTGGTGGTCTCCTGCTATGACTACAGCATTGCATGCTGACTGGTGGTTTCCTGCTATGACTACAGTATTGCATGCTGACGGTGGTGGTATCCTGCTATGATTACAGCAGTGCATACTTACTGTGGTACCTGCTATGATTACAGCAGTGCATACTGACTGGTGGTACCTGCTATGATTACAGCAGTGGAAACTGCTGTTGTGGTACCTGCTATGATTACAGCACTGCATATTGTCGTGGTACCTGCTATGATTACAGCATTGCATACTGACTGTGGTGGTATCCTGCTATGACTACAGCATTGCATGCTGACTGTGGTTGTATCCTGCTATGACTACAGCATTGTATGCTGACTGTGGTGGTATCCTGCTATGACTACAGCATTGCATGCTGAATGTGGTGGTATCCTGCTATGACTACAGCATTGCATACTGACGGTGGTGGTATCCTGCTATGACTACAGCATTGCATACTGACGGTGGTGGTATCCTGCTATGACTACAGCATTGAATGCTGACTGTGGCAGTATCCTGCTATGACTTCAGCATTGCATACTGACTGCGGTGGTATCCTGCTATGACTACAGCATTGCATGCTGACTGCCGTTGTATCTTGCTATGACTTCAGCATTGCATGCTGACTGTGGTTGTATCCTGCTATGACTATAGCAGTGCATGCTGACTATGGTGATATCCTGCTATTACTACAGCATTGCATACTGACTGTGGTGGTATCCTGCTGTGATTACAGCATTGCATCCTGACTGTGGAAGTATCCTGCTATGACTACAGCATTGCATGCTGACTGGTGGTGTCCTGCTATGACTACAGCATTGCATACTGACTGTGGTGGTATCCTGCTATGACTACAGTATTGCATACTGACAGTGGTGGTATCCTGCTATGACTACAGCATTGCATACTGACTGTGGTGGTCTCCTGCTATGACTACAGCATTGCATGCTGACTGGTGGTTTCCTGCTATGACTACAGTATTGCATGCTGACGGTGGTGGTATCCTGCTATGATTACAGCAGTGCATACTTACTGTGGTACCTGCTATGATTACAGCAGTGCATACTGACTGGTGGTACCTGCTATGATTACAGCAGTGGAAACTGCTGTTGTGGTACCTGCTATGATTACAGCACTGCATATTGTCGTGGTACCTGCTATGATTACAGCAGTGCATACTGACTGTGGTGGGACCTGCTATGATGACAGCATTGCATACTGACTGTGGTGGTATCCTGCTATGACTACAGCATTGCATGCTGACTGTGGTTGTATCCTGCTATGACTACAGCATTGTATGCTGACTGTGGTGGTATCCTGCTATGACTACAGCATTGCATGCTGACTGTGGATGTATCCTGTTATGACTACCGCATTGCATGCTGACTGTGGTGGTATCCTGCTATGACTACAGCATTGCATGCTGACTGTGGTTGTATCCTGCTATGACTATAGCTGTGCATGCTCACTGTGGTGGGATCCTGCTATGACTACAGCATTGCATACTGACTGCAGTGGTATCCTTCTATAACTTCAGCATTGCATACTGACTGTGGTGGTATCCTGTTATGACTATAGCAGTGCATGCTGACTATGGTGGTATCCTGCTATGACTACAGCATTGCGATGCTGACTGTGGTGGTATCCTGCTATGATTACAGCATTGCATGCTGACTGTGGTGGTATCCTGCTATGACTACAGCATTGCATACTGACGGTGGTGGTATCCTGCTATGACTACAGCATTGAATGCTGACTGTGGCAGTATCCTGCTATGACTTCAGCATTGCATACTGACTGCGGTGGTATCCTGCTATGACTACAGCATTGCATGCTGACTGCCGTTGTATCCTGCTATGACTTCAGCATTGCATGCTGACTGTGGTTGTATCCTGCTATGACTATAGCAGTGCATGCTGACTATGGTGATATCCTGCTATGACTACAGCATTGCATACTGACTGTGGTGGTATCCTGCTGTGATTACAGCATTGCATCCTGACTGTGGTAGTATCCTGCTATGACTACAGCATTGCATGCTGACTGGTGGTGTCCTGCTATGACTACAGCATTGCATACTGACTGTGGTGGTATCCTGCTATGACTACAGCATTGCATACTGACAGTGGTGGTATCCTGCTATGACTACAGCATTGCATACTGACTGTGGTGGTCTCCTGCTATGACTACAGCATTGCATGCTGACTGGTGGTTTCCTGCTATGACTACAGTATTGCATGCTGACGGTGGTGGTATCCTGCTATGATTACAGCAGTGCATACTTACTGTGGTACCTGCTATGATTACAGCAGTGCATACTGACTGGTGGTACCTGCTATGATTACAGCAGTGGAAACTGCTGTTGTGGTACCTGCTATGATTACAGCACTGCATATTGTCGTGGTACCTGCTATGATTACAGCATTGCATACTGACTGTGGTGGTATCCTGCTATGACTACAGCATTGCATGCTGACTGTGGTTGTATCCTGCTATGACTACAGCATTGTATGCTGACTGTGGTGGTATCCTGCTATGACTACAGCATTGCATGCTGACTGTTGATGTATCCTGTTATGACTACCGCATTGCATGCTGACTGTGGTGGTATCCTGCTATGACTACAGCATTGCATGCTGACTGTGGTTGTATCCTGCTATGACTATAGCTGTGCATGCTCACTGTGGTGGTATCCTGCTATGACTACAGCATTGCATACTGACTGCAGTGGTATCCTTCTATAACTTCAGCATTGCATACTGACTGCGGTGGTATCCAGCTATGACTACAGCATTGCATGCTGACTGTAGTTGTATCCTGCTATGACTACAGCATTGCATGCTGACTGTGGTGGTATCCTGTTATGACTATAGCAGTGCATGCTGACTATGGTGGTATCCTGCTATGACTACAGCATTGCGATGCTGACTGTGGTGGTATCCTGCTATGATTACAGCATTGCATGCTGACTGTGGTGGTATCCTGCTATGACTACAGCATTGCGTTCTGACTGTGGTGGTAACCTGCTATGACTACAGCATTGCATGCTGACTGTGGTGGTATCCTGCTATGACTACAGCATTGTATGCTGACTGTGGTGGTATCCTGCTATGACTACAGCATTACATGCTGACTGTGGTGGTATCCTGCTATGACTACAGCATTGCATACTGACGGTGGTGGTATCCTGCTATGACTACAGCATCGCATGCTGACTGTGGTGGTATCCTGCTATGACTACAGCATTGCATACTGACGGTAGTGGTATCCTGCTATGACTACAGCATTGCATACTGACTGGGGTGGTATCCTGCTATGACTACAGCATTGCATGCTGACTGCCGTTGTATCCTGCTATGACTTCAGCATTGCATGCTGACTGTGGTTGTATCCTGCTATGACTATAGCAGTGCATGCTGACTATGGTGATAACGTGCTATGACTACAGCATTGCATACTGACTGTGGTGGTATCCTGCTGTGATTACAGCATTGCATCCTGACTGTGGTAGTATCCTGCTATGACTACAGCATTGCATGCTGACTGGTGGTGTCCTGCTATGACTACAGCATTGCATACTGACTGTGGTGGTATCCTGCTATGACTACAGCATTGCATACTGACAGTGGTTTTATCCTGCTTTGACTACAGCATTGCATACTGACTGCGGTGGTCTCCTGCTATGACTACAGCATTGCATGCTGACTGCCGTTGTATCCTGCTATGACTTCAGCATTGCATGCTGACTGTGGTTGTATCCTGCTATGACTATAGCAGTGCATGCTGACTATGGTGATATCCTGCTATGACTACAGCATTGCATACTGACTTTGGTGGTATCCTGCTGTGATTACAGCATTGCATCCTGACTGTGGTAGTATCCTGCTATGACTACAGCATTGCATACTGACAGTGGTGGTATCCTGCTATGACTACAGCATTGCATACTGACTGCGGTGATCTCCTGCTATGACTACAGCATTGCATGCTGACTGGTGGTTTCCTGCTATGACTACAGTATTGCATGCTGACGGTGGTGGTATCCTGCTATGATTACAGCAGTGCATACTTACTGTGGTACCTGCTATGATTACAGCAGTGCATACTGACTGGTGGTACCTGCTATGATTACAGCAGTGGAAACTGCTGTTGTGGTACCTGCTATGATTACAGCACTGCATATTGTCGTGGTACCTGCTATGATTACAGCAGTGCATACTGACTATGGTGGGACCTGCTATGATGACAGCATTGCATACTGACTGTGGTGGTATCCTGCTATGACTACAGCATTGCATGCTGACTGTGGTTGTATCCTGCTATGACTACAGCATTGTATGCTGACTGTGGTGGTATCCTGCTATGACTACAGCATTGCATGCTGACTGTGGATGTATCCTGCTATGACTACAGCATTGCATGCTGACTGTGGTGGTATCCTGCTATGACTAGAGCATTGCATGCTGACTGTGGTTGTATCCTGCTATGACTATAGCAGTGCATGCTCACTGTGGTGGTATCCTGCTATGACTACAGCATTGCATACTGACGGTGGTGGTATCCTGCTATGACTATAGCATCGCATGCTGACTGTGGTGGTATCCTGCTATGACTACAGCATTGCATACTGACGGTAGTGGTATCCTGCTATGACTACAGCATTGCATACTGACTGCGGTGGTATCCTGCTATGACTACAGCATTGCATGCTGACTGCCGTTGTATCCTGCTATGACTTCAGCATTGCATGCTGACTGTGGTTGTATCCTGCTATGACTATAGCAGTGCATGCTGACTATGGTGATATCCTGCTATGACTACAGCATTGCATACTGACTGTGGTGGTATCCTGCTGTGATTACAGCATTGCATCCTGACTGTGGTAGTATCCTGCTATGGCTACAGCATTGCATGCTGACTGGTGGTGTCCTGCTATGACTACAGCATTGCATACTGACTGTGGTGGTATCCTGCTATGACTACAGCATTGCATACTGACAGTGGTGGTATCCTGCTATGACTACAGCATTGCATACTGACTGCGGTGGTCTCCTGCTATGACTACAGCATTGCATGCTGACTGGTGGTTTCCTGCTATGACTACAGTATTGCATGCTGACGGTGGTGGTATCCTGATATGATTACAGCAGTGCATACTTACTGTGGTACCTGCTATGATTACAGCAGTGCATACTGACTGGTGGTACCTGCTATGATTACAGCAGTGGAAACTGCTGTTGTGGTACCTGCTATGATTACAGCACTGCATATTGTCGTGGTACCTGCTATGATTACAGCAGTGCATACTGACTATGGTGGGACCAGCTATGATGACAGCATTGCATACTGACTGTGGTGGTATCCTGCTATGACTACAGCATTGCATGCTGACTGTGGTTGTATCCTGCTATGACTACAGCATTGTATGCTGACTGTGGTGGTATCCTGCTATGACTACAGCATTGCATGCTGACTGTGGATGTATCCTGCTATGACTACAGCATTGCATGCTGACTGTGGTGGTATCCTGCTATGACTAGAGCATTGCATGCTGACTGTGGTTGTATCCTGCTATGACTATAGCAGTGCATGCTCACTGTGGTGGTATCCTGCTATGACTACAGCATTGCATGCTGACTGTGGTGGTATCCTGCTATGACTACAGCATTTCATGCTGACTGTGGTGGTATCCTGCTATGACTACAGCATTGCATACTGACTGCAGTGGTATCCTTCTATAACTTCAGCATTGCATACTGACTGCGGTGGTATCCTGCTATGACTACAGCATTGCATGCTGACTGTAGTTGTATCCTGCTATGACTACAGCATTGCATGCTGACTGTGGTGGTATCCTGCTATGACTATAGCAGTGCATGCTGACTATGGTGGTATCCTGCTATGACTACAGCATTGTGATGCTGACTGTGGTGGTATCCTGCTATGACTACAGCATTTTTTGCTTACTGTTGTGGTATCCTGCTATGACTACAGCATTGCTTGCTGACTGTGGTGGTATCCTGCTATGACTACAGCATTGCATGCTGACTGTGGTCGTTTCCTGCTATGACTCAAGCATTGCATGCTGACTGTGGTGGTATCCTGCTATGACTACAGCATTGTATGCTGACTGTGGAGGTATCCTGCTATGACTACAGCATTACATGCTGACTGTGGTGGTATCCTGCTATGACTACATCATTGCATACTGACGGTGGTGGTATCCTGCTATGACTACACCATTGCATGCTGACTGTGGTGGCATCCTGCTATGACTACAGCATTGCATACTGACGGTAGTGGTATCCTGCTTTGACTACAGCATTGCATTCTGACTGCGTTGGTATCCTGCTATGACTACAGCATTGCATGCTGACTGCCGTTGTATCCTGCTATGACTTCAGCATTGCATGCTGACTGTGGTTGTATCCTGCTATGACTATAGCAGTGCATGCTGACTATGGTGATATCCTGCTATGACTACAGCATTGCATACTGACTGTGGTGGTATTCTGCTATGATTACAGCATTGCATACTGACTGTGGCGGTATCCTGCTTTGACTACAGCATTGCATGCTGACTGGTGGTGTCCTGCTATGACTACAGCATTGCATACTGACAGTGGTGGTATCCTGCTATGACTACAGCATTGCATAATGAATGCGGTGGTCTCCTGCTATGACTACAGCATTGCATGCTGACTGGTGGTTTCCTCCTATGACTACAGTAATGCATGCTGACGGTGGTGGTATCCTGCTATGATTACAGCAGTGCATACTTACTGTGGTACCTGCTATGATTACAGCAGTGCATACTGACTGGTGGTACCTGCTATGATTACAGCAGTGGAAACTGCTGTTGTGGTACCTGCTATGATTACAGCAGTGCATATTGTCGTGGTACCTGCTATGATTACAGCAGTGCATACTGACTGTGGTGGGACCTGCTATGATGACAGCATTGCATACTGACTGTGGTGGTATCCTGCTATGACTACAGCATTGCATGCTGACTGTGGTTGTATCCTGCTTTGACTACAGCATTGCATGCTGACTGTGGTGGTATCCTGCTATGACTACAGCATTGCATGCTGACTGTGGTGGTATCCTGCTATGACTACAGCATTGCATGCTGACTGTGGTGGTATCCTGCTATGACTACAGCATTGCATACTGACTGTGGTAGTATCCTGCTATGACTACAGCATTGCATACTGACAGTGGTGGTATCCTGCTATGACTACAGCATTGCATACTGACTGCGGTGGTCTCCTGCTATGACTACAGCATTGCATGCTGACTGGTGGTTTCCTGCTATGACTACAGTATTGCATGCTGACGGTGGTGGTATCCTGATATGATTACAGCAGTGCATACTTACTGTGGTACCTGCTATGATTACAGCAGTGCATACTGACTGGTGGTACCTGCTATGATTACAGCAGTGGAAACTGCTGTTGTGGTACCTGCTATGATTACAGCACTGCATATTGTCGTGGTACCTGCTATGATTACAGCAGTGCATACTGACTATGGTGGGACCTGCTATGATGACAGCATTGCATACTGACTGTGGTGGTATCCTGCTATGACTACAGCATTGCATGCTGACTGTGGTTGTATCCTGCTATGACTACAGCATTGTATGCTGACTGTGGTGGTATCCTGCTATGACTACAGCATTGCATGCTGACTGTGGATGTATCCTGCTATGACTACAGCATTGCATGCTGACTGTGGTGGTATCCTGCTATGACTAGAGCATTGCATGCTGACTGTGGTTGTATCCTGCTATGACTATAGCAGTGCATGCTCACTGTGGTGGTATCCTGCTATGACTACAGCATTGCATGCTGACTGTGGTGGTATCCTGCTATGACTACAGCATTTCATGCTGACTGTGGTGGTATCCTGCTATGACTACAGCATTGCATACTGACTGCAGTGGTATCCTTCTATAACTTCAGCATTGCATACTGACTGCGGTGGTATCCTGCTATGACTACAGCATTGCATGCTGACTGTAGTTGTATCCTGCTATGACTACAGCATTGCATGCTGACTGTGGTGGTATCCTGCTATGACTATAGCAGTGCATGCTGACTATGGTGGTATCCTGCTATGACTACAGCATTGTGATGCTGACTGTGGTGGTGTCCTGCTATGACTACAGCATTGCATGCTGACTGTTGTGGTATCCTGCTATGACTACAGCATTGCGTGCTGACTGTGGTGGTATCCTGCTATGACTACAGCATTGCATGCTGACTGTGGTCGTTTCCTGCTATGACTCAAGCATTGCATGCTGACTGTGGTGGTATCCTGCTATGACTACAGCATTGTATGCTGACTGTGGAGGTATCCTGCTATGACTACAGCATTACATGCTGACTGTGGTGGTATCCTGCTATGACTACATCATTGCATACTGACGGTGGTGGTATCCTGCTATGACTACACCATTGCATGCTGACTGTGGTGGCATCCTGCTATGACTACAGCATTGCATACTGACGGTAGTGGTATCCTGCTTTGACTACAGCATTGCATTCTGACTGCGTTGGTATCCTGCTATGACTACAGCATTGCATGCTGACTGCCGTTGTATCCTGCTATGACTTCAGCATTGCATGCTGACTGTGGTTGTATCCTGCTATGACTATAGCAGTGCATGCTGACTATGGTGATATCCTGCTATGACTACAGCATTGCATACTGACTGTGGTGGTATTCTGCTATGATTACAGCATTGCATACTGACTGTGGTGGTATCCTGCTTTGACTACAGCATTGCATGCTGACTGGTGGTGTCCTGCTATGACTACAGCATTGCATACTGACAGTGGTGGTATCCTGCTATGACTACAGCATTGCATAATGAATGCGGTGGTCTCCTGCTATGACTACAGCATTGCATGCTGACTGGTGGTTTCCTCCTATGACTACAGTAATGCATGCTGACGGTGGTGGTATCCTGCTATGATTACAGCAGTGCATACTTACTGTGGTACCTGCTATGATTACAGCAGTGCATACTGACTGGTGGTACCTGCTATGATTACAGCAGTGGAAACTGCTGTTGTGGTACCTGCTATGATTACAGCAGTGCATATTGTCGTGGTACCTGCTATGATTACAGCAGTGCATACTGACTGTGGTGGGACCTGCTATGATGACAGCATTGCATACTGACTGTGGTGGTATCCTGCTATGACTACAGCATTGCATGCTGACTGTGGTTGTATCCTGCTTTGACTACAGCATTGCATGCTGACTGTGGTGGTATCCTGCTATGACTACAGCATTGCATGCTGACTGTGGTGGTATCCTGCTATGACTACAGCATTGCATGCTGACTGTGGTGGTATCCTGCTATGACTACAGCATTGCATGCTGACTGTGGTAGTATCCTGCTATGACTACAGCATTGCATGCTGACTGGTGGTGTCCTGCTATGACTACAGCATTGCATACTGACTGTGGTGGTATCCTGCTATGACTACAGCATTGCATACTGACTGCGGTGGTCTCCTGCTATGACTACAGCATTGCATGCTGACTGCCGTTGTATCCTGCTATGACTTCAGCATTGCATGCTGACTGTGGTTGTATCCTGCTATGACTATAGCAGTGCATGCTGACTATGGTGATATCCTGCTATGACTACAGCATTGCATACTGACTGTGGTGGTATCCTGCTATGATGACAGCATTGCATACTGACTGTGGTGGTATCCTGCTATGACTACAGCATTGCATGCTGACTGTGGTTGTATCCTGCTTTGACTACAGCATTGCATGCTGACTGTGGTGGTATCCTGCTATGACTACAGCATTGCATGCTGACTGTGGTGGTATCCTGCTATGACTACAGCATTGCATACTGACTGCGGTGGTATCCTGCTATGACTACAGCATTGCATGATGACTGTGGTTGTATCCTGCTATGACTACAGCATTGCATGCTGACTGTGGTGGTATCCTGCAATGACTACAGCATTGCATGCTGACTGTGGTGGTATCCTGCTATGACTACAGCATTGCTTGCTGACTGTGGTGGTATCCTGCTATGACTACAGCATTGCATGCTGACTGTGGTCGTTTCCTGCTATGACTCAAGCATTGCATGCTGACTTTGGTGGTATCCTGCTATGACTACAGCATTGTATGCTGACTGTGGTGGTATCCTGCTATGACTACAGCATTACATGCTGACTGTGGTGGTATCCTGCTATGACTACAGCATTGCATGCTGACTGTGGTGGTATCCTGCTATGACTACAGCATTGCATGCTGACTGTGGTGGTATCCT
This sequence comes from Petromyzon marinus, assembly GCF_048934315.1. Taxonomy (NCBI): domain Eukaryota; kingdom Metazoa; phylum Chordata; class Hyperoartia; order Petromyzontiformes; family Petromyzontidae; genus Petromyzon; species Petromyzon marinus. The sequence continues at coordinate 76,424 of NW_027423240.1, forward strand.
GCTATGACTACAGCATTGCATGCTGACTGTGGTAGTATCCTGCTATGACTACAGCATTGCATGCTGACTGGTGGTGTCCTGCTATGACTACAGCATTGCATACTGACTGTGGTGGTATCCTGCTATGACTACAGCATTGCATACTGACTGCGGTGGTCTCCTGCTATGACTACAGCATTGCATGCTGACTGCCGTTGTATCCTGCTATGACTTCAGCATTGCATGCTGACTGTGGTTGTATCCTGCTATGACTATAGCAGTGCATGCTGACTATGGTGATATCCTGCTATGACTACAGCATTGCATACTGACTGTGGTGGTATCCTGCTGTGATTACAGCATTGCATCCTGACTGTGGTAGTATCCTGCTATGACTACAGCATTGCATGCTGACTGGTGGTGTCCTGCTATGACTACAGCATTGCATACTGACTGTGGTGGTATCCTGCTATGACTACAGCATTGCATACTGACAGTGGTGGTATCCTGCTATGACTACAGCATTGCATACTGACTGCGGTGGTCTCCTGCTATGACTACAGCATTGCATGCTGACTGGTGGTTTCCTGATATGACTACAGTATTGCATGCTGACGGTGGTGGTATCCTGCTATGATTACAGCAGTGCATACTTACTGTGGTACCTGCTATGATTACAGCAGTGCATACTGACTGGTGGTACCTGCTATGATTACAGCAGTGGAAACTGCTGTTGTGGTACCTGCTATGATTACAGCACTGCATATTGTCGTGGTACCTGCTATGATTACAGCAGTGCATACTGACTGTGGTGGGACCTGCTATGATGACAGCATTGCATACTGACTGTGGTGGTATCCTGCTATGACTACAGCATTGCATGCTGACTGTGGTTGTATCCTGCTATGACTACATCATTGTATGCTGACTGTGGTGGTATCCTGCTATGACTACAGCATTGCATGCTGACTGTGGATGTATCCTGCTATGACTACAGCATTGCATGCTGACTGTGGTGGTATCCTGCTATGACTACAGCATTGCATGCTGACTGTGGTTGTATCCTGCTATGACTATAGCTGTGCATGCTCACTGTGGTGGTATCCTGCTATGACTACAGCATTGCATACTGACTGCAGTGGTATCCTTCTATAACTTCAGCATTGCATACTGACTGTGGTGGTATCCAGCTATGACTACAGCATTGCATGCTGACTGTAGTTGTATCCTGCTATGACTACAGCATTGCATGCTGACTGTGGTGGTATCCTGTTATGACTATAGCAGTGCATGCTGACTATGGTGGTATCCTGCTATGACTACAGCATTGCGATGCTGACTGTGGTGGTATCCTGCTATGATTACAGCATTGCATGCTGACTGTGGTGGTATCCTGCTATGACTACAGCATTGTATGCTGACTGTGGTGGTATCCTGCTATGACTACAGCATTACATGCTGACTGTGGTGGTATCCTGCTATGACTAGAGCATTGCATACTGACGGTGGTGGTATCCTGCTATGACTACAGCATCGCATGCTGACTGTGGTGGTATCCTGCTATGACTACAGCATTGCATACTGACGGTAGTGGTATCCTGCTATGACTACAGCATTGCATACTGACTGCGGTGGTATCCTGCTATGACTACAGCATTAAATGCTGACTGCCGTTGTATCCTGCTATGACTTCAACATTGCATGCTGACTGTGGTTGTATCCTGCTATGACTATAGCAGTGCATGCTGACTATGGTGGTATCCTGCTATGACTACAGCATTGTGATGCTGACTGTGGTGGTATCCTGCTATGACTACAGCATTGCATGCTGACTGTTGTGGTATCCTGCTATGACTACAGCATTGCGTGCTGACTGTGGTGGTATCCTGCTATGACTACAGCATTGCATGCTGACTGTGGTCGTTTCCTGCTATGACTCAAGCATTGCATGCTGACTGTGGTGGTATCCTGCTATGACTACAGCATTGTATGCTGACTGTGGAGGTATCCTGCTATGACTACAGCATTACATGCTGACTGTGGTGGTATCCTGCTATGACTACATCATTGCATACTGACGGTGGTGGTATCCTGCTATGACTACACCATTGCATGCTGACTGTGGTGGCATCCTGCTATGACTACAGCATTGCATACTGACGGTAGTGGTATCCTGCTTTGACTACAGCATTGCATTCTGACTGCGTTGGTATCCTGCTATGACTACAGCATTGCATGCTGACTGCCGTTGTATCCTGCTATGACTTCAGCATTGCATGCTGACTGTGGTTGTATCCTGCTATGACTACAGCATTGCATGCTGACTGCCGTTGTATCCTGCTATGACTTCAGCATTGCATGCTGACTGTGGTTGTATCCTGCTATGACTATAGCAGTGCATGCTGACTATGGTGATATCCTGCTATGACTACAGCATTGCATACTGACTGTGGTGGTATTCTGCTATGATTACAGCATTGCATACTGACTGTGGTGGTATCCTGCTTTGACTACAGCATTGCATGCTGACTGGTGGTGTCCTGCTATGACTACAGCATTGCATACTGACAGTGGTGGTATCCTGCTATGACTACAGCATTGCATAATGAATGCGGTGGTCTCCTGCTATGACTACAGCATTGCATGCTGACTGGTGGTTTCCTCCTATGACTACAGTAATGCATGCTGACGGTGGTGGTATCCTGCTATGATTACAGCAGTGCATACTTACTGTGGTACCTGCTATGATTACAGCAGTGCATACTGACTGGTGGTACCTGCTATGATTACAGCAGTGGAAACTGCTGTTGTGGTACCTGCTATGATTACAGCAGTGCATATTGTCGTGGTACCTGCTATGATTACAGCAGTGCATACTGACTGTGGTGGGACCTGCTATGATGACAGCATTGCATACTGACTGTGGTGGTATCCTGCTATGACTACAGCATTGCATGCTGACTGTGGTTGTATCCTGCTTTGACTACAGCATTGCATGCTGACTGTGGTGGTATCCTGCTATGACTACAGCATTGCATGCTGACTGTGGTGGTATCCTGCTATGACTACAGCATTGCATGCTGACTGTGGTGGTATCCTGCTATGACTACAGCATTGCATGCTGACTGTGGTAGTATCCTGCTATGATTACAGCATTGCATGCTGACTGGTGGTGTCCTGCTATGACTACAGCATTGCATACTGACTGTGGTGGTATCCTGCTATGACTACAGCATTGCATACTGACTGCGGTGGTCTCCTGCTATGACTACAGCATTGCATGCTGACTGCCGTTGTATCCTGCTATGACTTCAGCATTGCATGCTGACTGTGGTTGTATCCTGCTATGACTATAGCAGTGCATGCTGACTATGGTGATATCCTGCTATGACTACAGCATTGCATACTGACTGTGGTGGTATCCTGCTATGATGACAGCATTGCATACTGACTGTGGTGGTATCCTGCTATGACTACAGCATTGCATGTTGACTGTGGTTGTATCCTGCTTTGACTACAGCATTGCATGCTGACTGTGGTGGTATCCTGCTATGACTACAGCATTGCATGCTGACTGTGGTGGTATCCTGCTATGACTACAGCATTGCATACTGACTGCGGTGGTATCCTGCTATGACTACAGCATTGCATGATGACTGTGGTTGTATCCTGCTATGACTACAGCATTGCATGCTGACTGTGGTGGTATCCTGCAATGACTACAGCATTGCATGCTGACTGTGGTGGTATCCTGCTATGACTACAGCATTGCTTGCTGACTGTGGTGGTATCCTGCTATGACTACAGCATTGCATGCTGACTGTGGTCGTTTCCTGCTATGACTCAAGCATTGCATGCTGACTTTGGTGGTATCCTGCTATGACTACAGCATTGTATGCTGACTGTGGTGGTATCCTGCTATGACTACAGCATTACATGCTGACTGTGGTGGTATCCTGCTATGACTACAGCATTGCATGCTGACTGTGGTGGTATCCTGCTATGACTACAGCATTGCATGCTGACTGTGGTGGTATCCTGCTATGACTACAGCATTGCATGCTGACTGTGGTAGTATCCTGCTATGACTACAGCATTGCATGCTGACTGGTGGTGTCCTGCTATGACTACAGCATTGCATACTGACTGTGGTGGTATCCTGCTATGACTACAGCATTGCATACTGACTGCGGTGGTCTCCTGCTATGACTACAGCATTGCATGCTGACTGCCGTTGTATCCTGCTATGACTTCAGCATTGCATGCTGACTGTGGTTGTATCCTGCTATGACTATAGCAGTGCATGCTGACTATGGTGATATCCTGCTATGACTACAGCATTGCATACTGACTGTGGTGGTATCCTGCTGTGATTACAGCATTGCATCCTGACTGTGGTAGTATCCTGCTATGACTACAGCATTGCATGCTGACTGGTGGTGTCCTGCTATGACTACAGCATTGCATACTGACTGTGGTGGTATCCTGCTATGACTACAGCATTGCATACTGACAGTGGTGGTATCCTGCTATGACTACAGCATTGCATACTGACTGCGGTGGTCTCCTGCTATGACTACAGCATTGCATGCTGACTGGTGGTTTCCTGCTATGACTACAGTATTGCATGCTGACGGTGGTGGTATCCTGCTATGATTACAGCAGTGCATACTTACTGTGGTACCTGCTATGATTACAGCAGTGCATACTGACTGGTGGTACCTGCTATGATTACAGCAGTGGAAACTGCTGTTGTGGTACCTGCTATGATTACAGCACTGCATATTGTCGTGGTACCTGCTATGATTACAGCAGTGCATACTGACTGTGGTGGGACCTGCTATGATGACAGCATTGCATACTGACTGTGGTGGTATCCTGCTATGACTACAGCATTGCATGCTGACTGTGGTTGTATCCTGCTATGACTACATCATTGTATGCTGACTGTGGTGGTATCCTGCTATGACTACAGCATTGCATGCTGACTGTGGATGTATCCTGCTATGACTACAGCATTGCATGCTGACTGTGGTGGTATCCTGCTATGACTACAGCATTGCATGCTGACTGTGGTTGTATCCTGCTATGACTATAGCTGTGCATGCTCACTGTGGTGGTATCCTGCTATGACTACAGCATTGCATACTGACTGCAGTGGTATCCTTCTATAACTTCAGCATTGCATACTGACTGTGGTGGTATCCAGCTATGACTACAGCATTGCATGCTGACTGTAGTTGTATCCTGCTATGACTACAGCATTGCATGCTGACTGTGGTGGTATCCTGTTATGACTATAGCAGTGCATGCTGACTATGGTGGTATCCTGCTATGACTACAGCATTGCGATGCTGACTGTGGTGGTATCCTGCTATGATTACAGCATTGCATGCTGACTGTGGTGGTATCCTGCTATGACTACAGCATTGCGTTCTGACTGTGGTGGTAACCTGCTATGACTACAGCATTGCATGCTGACTGTCGTCGTTTCCTGCTATGACTCAAGCATTGCATGCTGACTGTGGTGGTATCCTGCTATGACTACAGCATTGTATGCTGACTGTGGTGGTATCCTGCTATGACTACAGCATTACATGCTGACTGTGGTGGTATCCTGCTATGACTAGAGCATTGCATACTGACGGTGGTGGTATCCTGCTATGACTACAGCATCGCATGCTGACTGTGGTGGTATCCTGCTATGACTACAGCATTGCATACTGACGGTAGTGGTATCCTGCTATGACTACAGCATTGCATACTGACTGCGGTGGTATCCTGCTATGACTACAGCATTAAATGCTGACTGCCGTTGTATCCTGCTATGACTTCAACATTGCATGCTGACTGTGGTTGTATCCTGCTATGACTATAGCAGTGCATGCTGACTATGGTGATATCCTGCTATGACTACAGCATTGCATACTGACTGTGGTGGTATCCTGCTGTGATTACAGCATTGCATCCTGACTGTGGTACTATCCTGCTATGACTACAGCATTGCATGCTGACTGGTGGTGTCCTGCTATGACTACAGCATTGCATACTGACTGTGGTGGTATCCTGCTATGACTACAGCATTGCATACTGACAGTGGTGGTATCCTGCTATGACTACAGCATTGCATACTGACTGCGGTGGTCTCCTGCTATGACTACAGCATTGCATGCTGACTGGTGGTTTCCTGCTATGACTACAGTATTGCATGCTGACGGTGGTGGTATCCTGCTATGATTACAGCAGTGCATACTTACTGTGGTACCTGCTATGATTACAGCAGTGCATACTGACTGGTGGTACCTGCTATGATTACAGCAGTGGAAACTGCTGTTGTGGTACCTGCTATGATTACAGCACTGCATATTGTCGTGGTACCTGCTATGATTACAGCAGTGCATACTGACTGTGGTGGGACCTGCTATGATGACAGCATTGCATACTGACTGTGGTGGTAACCTGCTATGACTACAGCATTGCATGCTGACTGTGGTGGTATCCTGCTATGACTACAGCATTGCATGCTGACTGTGGATGTATCCTGCTATGACTACAGCATTGCTTGCTGACTGTGGTGGTATCCTGCTATGACTACAGCATTGCATGCTGACTGTGGTTGTATCCTGCTATGACTATAGCAGTGCATGCTCACTGTGGAGGTATCCTGCTATGACTACAGCATTGCATGCTGACTGTGGTGGTATCCTGCTATGACTACAGCATTTCATGCTGACTGTGGTGGTATCCTGCTATGACTACAGCATTGCATACTGACTGCAGTGGTATCCTTCTATAACTTCAGCATTGCATACTGACTGCGGTGGTATCCTGCTATGACTACAGCATTGCATGCTGACTGTAGTTGTATCCTGCTATGACTACAGCATTGCATGCTGACTGTGGTGGTATCGTGCTATGACTATAGCAGTGCATGCTGACTATGGTGGTATCCTGCTATGACTACAGCATTGTGATGCTGACTGTGGTGGTATCCTGCTATGACTACAGCATTGCATGCTGACTGTGGTGGTATCCTGCTATGACTACAGCATTGCATACTGACTGCAGTGGTATCCTGCTATGACATCAGCATTGCATACTGACTGCGGTGGTATCCTGCTTTGACTACAGCATTGCATGCTGACTGTGGTGGTATCCTGCTATGACTACAGCATTGCATGCTGACTGTGGTGGTATCCTGATATGACTACAGCATTGCATACTGACTGCGGTGGTATCCTGCTATGACTACAGCATTGCATGATGACTGTGGTTGTATCCTGTTATGACTACAGCATTGCTTGCTGACTGTGGTTGTATCCTGCTATGACTATAGCAGTGCATGCTCACTGTGGTGGTATCCTGCTGTGACTACAGCATTGCATGCTGACTGTGGTGGTATCCTGCTATGACATCAGCATTGCATACTGACTGCGGTGGTATCCTGCTTTGACTACAGCATTGCATGCTGACTGTGGTGGTATCCTGCTATGACTACAGCATTGCATGCTGACTGTGGTGGTATCCTGATATGACTACAGCATTGCATACTGACTGCGGTGGTATCCTGCTATGACTACAGCATTGCATGATGACTGTGGTTGTATCCTGCTATGACTACAGCATTGCTTGCTGACTGTGGTTGTATCCTGCTATGACTATAGCAGTGCATGCTCACTGTGGTGGTATCCTGCTGTGACTACAGCATTGCATGCTGACTGTGGTGGTATCCTGCTATGACTACAGCATTGCATGCTGACTGTGGTGGTATCCTGCTATGACTACAGCATTGCATGCTGACTGTGGTGGTATCCTGCTATGACTACAGCATTGCTTGCTGACTGTGGTGGTATCCTGCTATGACTACAGCATTGCATGCTGACTGTGGTGGTATCCTGCTGTGACTACAGCATTGCATGCTGACTGTGGTGGTATCCTGCTATGACTACAGCATTGCATGCTGACTGTGGTGGTATCCTGCTATGACTACAGCATTGCATGCTGACTGCGGTGGTCTCCTGCTATGACTACAGCATTGCATGCTGACTGGTGGTTTCCTGCTATGACTACAGTATTGCATGCTGACGGTGGTGGTATCCTGCTATGATTACAGCAGTGCATACTTACTGTGGTACCTGCTATGATTACAGCAGTGCATACTGACTGGTGGTACCTGCTATGATTACAGCAGTGGAAACTGCTGTTGTGGTACCTGCTATGATTACAGCACTGCATATTGTCGTGGTACCTGCTATGATTACAGCAGTGCATACTGACTGTGGTGGGACCTGCTATGATGACAGCATAGCATACTGACTGTGGTGGTAACCTGCTATGACTACAGCATTGCATGCTGACTGTGGTTGTATCCTGCTATGACTACAGCATTGTATGCTGACTGTGGTGGTATCCTGCTATGACTACAGCATTGCATGCTGACTGTGGATGTATCCTGCTATGACTACAGCATTGCTTGCTGACTGTGGTGGTATCCTGCTATGACTACAGCATCGCATGCTGACTGTGGTTGTATCCTGCTATGACTATAGCAGTGCATGCTCACTGTGGAGGTATCCTGCTATGACTACAGCATTGCATGCTGACTGTGGTGGTATCCTGCTATGACTACAGCATTTCATGCTGACTGTGGTGGTATCCTGCTATGACTACAGCATTGCATACTGACTGCAGTGGTATCCTTCTATAACTTCAGCATTGCATACTGACTGCGGTGGTATCCTGCTATGACTACAGCATTGCATGCTGACTGTAGTTGTATCCTGCTATGACTACAGCATTGCATGCTGACTGTGGTGGTATCGTGCTATGACTATAGCAGTGCATGCTGACTATGGTGGTATCCTGCTATGATTACAGCATTGTGATGCTGACTGTGGTGGTATCCTGCTATGACTACAGCATTGCATGCTGACTGTGGTGGTATCCTGCTATGACTACAGCATTGCATACTGACTGCAGTGGTATCCTGCTATGACATCAGCATTGCATACTGACTGCGGTGGTATCCTGCTTTGACTACAGCATTGCATGCTGACTGTGTTGGTATCCTGCTATGACTACAGCATTGCATGCTGACTGTGGTGGTATCCTGATATGACTACAGCATTGCATACTGACTGCGGTGGTATCCTGCTATGACTACAGCATTGCATGATGACTGTGGTTGTATCCTGCTATGACTACAGCATTGCTTGCTGACTGTGGTTGTATCCTGCTATGACTATAGCAGTGCATGCTCACTGTGGTGGTATCCTGCTGTGACTACAGCATTGCATGCTGGCTGTGGTGGTATCCTGCTATGACATCAGCATTGCATACTGACTGCGGTGGTATCCTGCTTTGACTACAGCATTGCATGCTGACTGTGGTGGTATCCTGCTATGACTACAGCATTGCATGCTGACTGTGGTGGTATCCTGATATGACTACAGCATTGCATACTGACTGCGGTGGTATCCTGCTATGACTACAGCATTGCATGATGACTGTGGTTGTATCCTGCTATGACTACAGCATTGCTTGCTGACTGTGGTTGTATCCTGCTATGACTATAGCAGTGCATGCTCACTGTGGTGGTATCCTGCTGTGACTACAGCATTGCATGCTGACTGTGGTGGTATCCTGCTATGACTACAGCATTGCATGCTGACTGTGGTGGTATCCTGCTATGACTACAGCATTGCATGCTGACTGTGGTGGTATCCTGCTATGACTACAGCATTGCTTGCTGACTGTGGTGGTATCCTGCTATGACTACAGCATTGCATGCTGACTGTGGTGGTATCCTGCTGTGACTACAGCATTGCATGCTGACTGTGGTGGTATCCTGCTATGACTACAGCATTGCATGCTGACTGTGGTGGTATCCTGCTATGACTACAGCATTGCATGCTGACTGTGGTGGTATCCTGCTATGACTACAGCATTGCTTGCTGATTGTGGTGGTATCCTGCTATGACTACAGCATTGCATGCTGACTGTGGTCGTTTCCTGCTATGACTCAAGCATTGCATGCTGACTTTGGTGGTATCCTGCTATGACTACCGCATTGTATGCTGACTGTGGTGGTATCCTGCTATGACTACAGCATTACATGCTGACTGTGGTCGTATCCTGCTATGACTACAGCATTGCATGCAGACTGTGGTGGTATCCTGCTATGACTACAACATTGCATACTGACGGTGGTGGTATCCTGCTATGACTACAGCATTGCATGCTGACTGTGGTGGTATCCTGCTATGACTTCAGCATTGCATACTGACTGCGGTGGTATCCTGCTATGACTACAGCATTGCATGATGACTGCCGTTGTATCCTGCTATGACTTCAGCATTGCATGCTGACTGTGGTTGTATCCTGCTATGACTATAGCAGTGCATGCTGACTATGGTAATATCCTGCTATGACTACAGCATTGCATCCTGACTGGTGTTATCCTGCTATGACTACAGCATTGCATGCTGACTGGTGGTGTCCTGCTATGACTACAGCATTGCATCCTGACTGTGGTGGTATCCTGCTATGACTACAGCATTGCATACTGACAGTGGTGGTATCCTGCTATAACTACAGCATTGCATACTGACTGTGGTGGTCTCCTGCTATGACTACAGCATTGGATGCTGACTGGTGGTTTCCTGCTATGACTACAGTATTGCATGCTGACGGTGGTGGTATCCTGCTATGATTACAGCAGTGCATACTGACTGTGGTACCTGCTATGATTACACCAGTGCATACTGACTGTGGTGGGACCTGCTATGATGACAGCATTGCATACTGACTGTGGTGGTATCCTGCTATGACTACAGCATTGTATGCTGACTGTGGTGGTATCCTGCTATGACTACAGCATTGCTTGCTGACTGTGGTGGTATCCTGCTATGACTACAGCATTGCTTGCTGACTGTGGTGGTATCCTGCTATGACTACAACATTGCATGCTGACTGTGGTGGTATCCTGCTATGACTATAGCATTGCATGCTGACTGTGGTTGTATCCTGCTATGACTATATGAGTGCATGCTGACTATGGTGGTATCCTGCTATGACTACAGCCTTGCATACTGACTGTGGTGGTATTCTGCTATGACTACAGCATTGCATACTGACTGTGGTGGTATCCGGCTATGACTACAGCATTGCATGCTGACTGGTGGTATCCTGCTATGACTACAGCATTGTGATGCTGACTGTGGTTGTATCCTGCTATGACTACAGCATTGCATGCTGACTGTGGTGGTATCGTGCTATGACTACAGCATTGCTTGCTGACTGGTGGTATCCTGCTATGACTACAGCATTGCATGCTCACTGTGGTGGTATCCTGCTATGACTACAGCATTGCATACTGACTGCAGTGGTATCCTTCTATAACTTCAGCATTGCATACTGACTGCGGTGGTATCCTGCTATGACTACAGCATTGCATGCTGACTGTAGTTGTATCCTGCTATGACTACAGCATTGCATGCTGACTGTGGTGGTAACCTGCTATGACTATAGCAGTGCATGCTGACTATGGTGGTATCCTGCTATGACTACAGCATTGTGATGCTGACTGTGGTGATATCCTGCTATGACTACAGCATTGCATGCTGACTGTGGTGGTATCCTGCTATGACTACAGCATTGCGTGCTGACTGTGGTGGTATCCTGCTATGACTACAGCATTGCATGCTGACTGTGGTCGTTTCCTGCTATGACTCAAGCATTGCATGCTGACTGTGGTGGTATCCTGCTATGACTACAGCATTGTATTCTGACTGTGGTGGTATCCTGCTATGACTACAGCATTGCATGCTGACTGTGGTGGTATCCTGCTATGACTACAGCATTGCATACTGCCGGTGGTGGTATCCTGCTATGACTACAGCATCGCATGCTGACTGTGGTGGTATCCTGCTATGACTACAGCATTGCATACTGAAGGTAGTGGTATCCTGCTATAACTACAGCATTGCATACTGACTGCGGTGGTATCCTGCTATGACTACAGCATTGCATGCTGACTGCCGTTGTATCCTGCTATGACTTCAGCATTGCATGCTGACTGTGGTTGTATCCTGCTATGACTATAGCAGTGCATGGGGACTATGGTGATATCCTGCTATGACTACAGCATTGCATACTGACTGTGGTGGTATCCTGCTATGATTACAGCATTGCATCCTGACTGTGGTGGTATCCTGCTTTGACTACAGCATTGCATGCTGACTGGTGGTGTCCTGCTATGACTACAGCATTGTATACTGACTGTGGTGGTATCCTGCTATGACTACATCATTGCATACTGACAGTGGTGGTATCCTGCTATGACTACAGCATTGCATACTGACTGCGGTGGTCTCCTGCTATGACTACAGCATTGCATGCTGACTGGTGGTTTCCTGCTATGACTACAGTATTGCATGCTGACGGTGGTGGTATCCTGCTATGATTACAGCAGTGCATACTTACTGTGGTACCTGCTATGATTACAGCAGTGCATACTGACTGGTGGTACCTGCTATGATTACAGCAGTGGAAACTGCTGTTGTGGTACCTGCTATGATTACAGCAGTGCATATTGTCGTGGTACCTGCTATGATTACAGCAGTGCATTCTGACTGTGGTGGGACCTGCTATGATGACAGCATTGAATACTGACTGTGGTGGTATCCTGCTATGACTACAGCATTGCATGCTGACTGTGGTTGTATCCTGCTTTGACTACAGCATTGCTTGCTGACTGTGGTGGTATCCTGCTATGACTACAGCATTGCATGCTGACTGTGGTGGTATCCTGCTATGACTACAGCATTGCATGCTGACTGTGATGGTATCCTGCAATGACTACAGCATTGCATGCTGACTGTGGTGGTATCCTGCTATGACTACAGCATTGTGATGCTGACTGTGGTTGTATCCTGCTATGACTACAGCATTGCATGCTGACTGTGGTGGTATCGTGCTATGACTACAGCATTGTATGCTGACTGTGGTGGTATCCTGCTATGACTACAGCATTGCATGCTGACTGTGGTGGTATTCTGCTATGACTACAGCATTGCATACTGACTGCAGTGGTATCCTTCTATAACTTCAGCATTGCATACTGACTGCTGTGGTATCCTGCTATGACTACAGCATTGCATGCTGACTGTAGTTGTATCATGCTATGACTACAGCATTGCATGCTGACTGTGGTGGTATCCAGCTATGACTATAGCAGTGCATGCTGACTATGGTGGTATCCTGCTATGACTACAGCATTGTGATACTGACTGTGGTGGTATCCTGCTATGACTACAGCATTGCATGCTGACTGTGGTGGTATCCTGCTATGACTACAGCATTGCGTGCTGACTGTGGTGGTATTCTGCTATGACTACAGTATTGCATGCTGACTGTGGTCGTTTCCTGCTATGACTCAAGCATTGCATGCTAACTGTGGTGGTATCCTGCTATGACTACAGCATTGTATGCTGACTGTGGTGGTATCCTGCTATGACTACAGCATTACATGCTGACTGTGGTGGTATCCTGCTATGACTACAGCATTGCATGCTGACTGTGGTGGTATCCTGCTATGACTACAGCATTGCATACTGACGGTGGTGGTATCCTGCTATGACTACAGCATTGCATGCTGACTGTGGTGGTATCCTGCTATGACTACAGCATTGCATACTGACGGTAGTGGTATCCTGCTATGACTACAGCATTGCATACTGACTGTGGTGGTATCCTGCTATGACTACAGCATTGTGATGCTGACTGTGGTTGCATCCTGCTATGACTACAGCATTGCATGCTGACTGTGGTGGTATTGTGCTATGACTACAGCATTGTATGCTGACTGTGGTGGTATCCTGCTATGACTACAGCATTGCATGCTGACTGTGGTGGTATCCTGCTATGACTACAGCATTGCATACTGACTGCAGTGGTATCCTTCTATAACTTCAGCATTGCATACTGACTGCTGTGGTATCCTGCTATGACTACAGCATTGCATGCTGACTGTAGTTATATCCTGCTATGACTACAGCATTGCATGCTGACTGTGGTGGTATCCTGCTATGACTATAGCAGTGCATGCTGACTATGGTGGTATCCTGCTATGACTACAGCATTGTGATACTGACTGTGGTGGTATCCTGCTATGACTACAGCATTGCATGCTGACTGTGGTGGTATCCTGCTATGACTACAGCATTGCGTGCTGACTGTGGTGGTATCCTGCTATGACTACAGCATTGCATGCTGACTGTGGTCGTTTCCTGCTATGACTCAAGCATTGCATGCTGACTGTGGTGGTATCCTGCTATGACTACAGCATTGTATGCTGACTGTGGTGGTATCCTGCTATGACTACAGCATTACATGCTGACTGTGGTGGTATCCTGCTATGACTACAGCATTGCATGCTGACTGTGGTGGTATCCTGCTGTGACTACAGCATTGCATACTGACGGTGGTGGTATCCTGCTATGACTACAGCATCGCATGCTGACTGTGGTGGTATCCTGCTATGACTACAGCATTGCATACTGACGGTAGTGGTATCCTGCTATGACTACAGCATTGCATACTGACTGCGGTGGTATCCTGCTATGACTACAGCATTGCATGCTGTCTGCCGTTGTATCCTGCTTTGACTTCAGCATTGCATGCTGACTGTGGTTGTATCCTGCAATGACTATAGCAGTACATGCTGACTATGGTGATATCCTGCTATGACTACAGCATTGCATACTGACTGTGGTGGTATCCTGCTATGATTACAGCATTGCATCCTGACTGTGGTGGTATCCTGCTTTGACTACAGCATTGCATGCTGACTGGTGGTGTCCTGCTATGACTACAGCATTGCATACTGACTGTGGTGGTATCCTGCTATGACTACAGCATTGCATACTGACAGTGGTGGTATCCTGCTATGACTACAGCATTGCATACTGACTGCGGTGGTCTACTGCTATGACTACAGCATTGCATGCTGACTGGTGGTTTCCTGCTATGACTACAGTATTGCATGCTGACGGTGGTGGTATGCTGCTATGATTACAGCAGTGCATACTTACTGTGGTACCTGCTATGATTACAGCAGTGCATACTGACTGGTGGTACCTGCTATGATTACAGCAGTGGAAACTGCTGTTGTGGTACCTGCTATGATTACAGCAGTGCATATTGTCGTGGTACCTGCTATGATTACAGCAGTGCATACTGACTGTGGTGGGACCTGCTATGATGACAGCATTGCATACTGACTGTGGTGGTATCCTGCTATGACTACAGCATTACATGTTGACTGTGGTTGTATCCTGCTTTGACTACAGCATTGCATGCTGACTGTGGTGGTATCCTGCTATGACTACAGCATTGCATGCTGACTGTGGTGGTATCCTGCTATGACTACAGCATTGCATACTGACTGTGGTGGTATCCTGCTATGACTACAGCATTGCATGATGACTGTGGTTGTATCCTGCTATGACTACAGCATTGCATGCTGACTGTGGTTGTATCCTGCTATGACTATAGCAGTGCATGCTCACTGTGGTGGTATCCTGCTGTGACTACAGCATTGCATGCTGACTGTGGTGGTATCCTGCTATGACTACAGCATTGCATGCTGACTGTGGTGGTATCCTGCAATGACTACAGCATTGCATGCTGACTGTGGTGGTATCCTGCTATGACTACAGCATTGCTTGCTGACTGTGGTGGTATCCTGCTATGACTACAGCATTGCATGCTGACTGAGGTCATTTCCTGCTATGACTCAAGCATTGCATGCTGACTTTGGTGGTATCCTGCTATGACTACAGCATTGTATGCTGACTGTGGTGGTATCCTGCTTTGACTACAGCATTACATGCTGACTGTGGTGGTATCCTGCTATGACTACAGCATTGTATGCTGACTGTGGTGGTATCCTGCTATGACTACAGCATTGCATGCTGACTGTGGTGGTATCCTGCTATGACTTCAGCATTGCATACTGACTGCGGTGGTATCCTGCTATGACTACAGCATTGCATGCTGACTGCCGTTGTATCCTGCTATGACATCAGCATTGCATGCTGACTGTGGTTGTATCATGCTATGACTATAGCAGTGCATGCTGACTATGGTAATATCCTGCTATGACTACAGCATTCCATCCTGACTGGTGTTATCCTGCTATGACTACAGCATTGCATGCTGACTGGTGGTGTCCTTCTATGACTACAGCATTGCATACTGACTGTGGTGGTATCCTGCTATGACTACAGCATTGCATACTGACAGTGGTGGTATCCTGCTATGACTACAGCATTGCATACTGACTGCGGTGGTCTCCTGCTATGACTACAGCATTGGATGCTGACTGGTGGTTTCCTGCTATGACTACAGTATTGCATGCTGACGGTGGTGGTATCCTGCTATGATTACAGCAGTGCATACTGACTGTGGTACCTGCTATGATTACAGCAGTGCATACTGACTGGTGGTACCTGCTATGATTACAGCAGTGCATATTGTTGTGGTACCTGCTATGATTACAC
This sequence comes from Petromyzon marinus, assembly GCF_048934315.1. NCBI lineage: Eukaryota > Metazoa > Chordata > Hyperoartia > Petromyzontiformes > Petromyzontidae > Petromyzon > Petromyzon marinus. The sequence continues at coordinate 92,965 of NW_027423240.1, forward strand.
CAGTGCATACTGACTGTGGTGAGACCTGCTATGATGACAGCATTGCATACTGACTGTGGTGGTATCCTGCTAGGACTACAGCATTGCATTCTGACTGTGGTGGTATCCTGCTATGACTACAGCATTGCTTGCTGACTGTGGTGGTATCCTGCTATGACTACAACATTGCATGCTGACTGTGGTGGTATTCTGCTATGACTACAGCATTGCATGCTGACTGTGGTTGTATCCTGCTATGACTATAGCAGTGCATGCTGACTATGGTGGTATCCTGCTATGACTACAGCATTGCATACTGACTGTGGTGGTATTCTGCTATGACTACAGCATTGCATACTGACTGTGGTGGTATCCGGCTATGACTACAGCATTGCATGCTGACTGGTGGTATCCTGCTATGACTACAGCATTGTGATGCTGACTGTGGTTGTATCCTGCTATGACTACAGCATTGCATGCTGACTGTGGTGGTATCGTGCTATGACCACAGCATTGCTTGCTGACTGGTGGTATCCTGCTATGACTACAGCATTGCATGCTGACTGTGGTGGTATCCTGCTATGACTACACCATTGCATGCTGACTGTGGTGGTATCCTGCTATGACTACAGCATTGCATACTGACTGTAGTGGTATCCTGCTATGACTACAGCATTGCATGCTGACTGTTGTGGTATCCTGCTATGACTACAGCATTGCATACTGACTGCAGTGGTATCCTTCTATGACTTCAGCATTGCATACTGACTGCGGTGGTATCCTGCTATGACTACACCATTGCATTGCTCGGGGCTGGTGCAGGAAGTGGAATCCCCGTCATGGTTGTTCAAGACCATTGTCATCGCCATCTCGTCGTCATCACCATGTCCTCGTTGTCGTCTCCGTCTTCACCATCCCGGGGTGCGGACATTATTTCCCCCTCTATCAGCCCATGGGGGGCTTCCATTTTATGGGAGTCTGCGATTTTGCATTGATTTCCGCAAGCAGAACACATTTTCTGTGGCGGACGCATATCCACTCCCTTGGATGGATGACTCCTTGGATGCTTTGTTGTGTACACGGTTCTTTTTAACCCTCGATTTGTTGTCCGGATTTTGGCACTTGCCTTTGGATGAAGAATCCAAGCCTAAAACCATGTGACTTTACCGAAAAAACTAAGAATATACCCCAAGGATTGTTCCAAGTTAATTGCCTCCCTATGGGGCTGCAATCGGCTTCTGCCACATTCCAGCAGCTTATGGAAATGGTCTTGGCAGGTCTTCAATGGGACTTGTGCCTCATTTACCTGGACGATGGCATTGTATTCGGGGACACATTTCAGGAGCATATTCTTGGTTCTTTTGGTAAAATCACGTAGATAGAAAAATATAAATAAGAAAATTTTAATACATTTTTTTAAAAAATAATAAAAATAATGATGAATTAAATATTATGAAAGCAAAAAAACACAATGAAAATAAAAAATAAAAATAGTAAAATAAAATTATAAATAAATTAAAAAGAATAAATACAAAAAACCTAAGACGTTTCTATCACAATACAAGTGTTCTTCATCAGGCGGAGAGAAAAGAGGCGGCAAGCCTCCAAATGTATAAGGGTTCCAAAGTGAGTGGGCGGGGGACGAGAGCTGCGCAAGCAACACGCTAATGCAGGAGCTTGTGCAGCGCAACCAGCATGGGCGGGGTAGCCAGTCAGCCAGCGGTAATGTAGGAGCAGACAATGGGGGGGAGGAAGGGGGCAGAGATAGGGGGAGAGGATGGTGGAGGGGGGGGTCAGAAATAGGGGGGGAGCAGGGGGTAGAGATGGGGGGGGGCATTTCAACTCGCTCCACACATCCACACTACTGACGGTAAAGGTTGACAAGAAAACACAAGTCATGACCCAAAGTGGTTGATGACATCTTTCCAATGATTGCTGGGTTTAAAACCGTCGTCTCGGTTGAAATTGTGACTGTGTCTGTATATATGGATGGCTTCGTGAACGAATCTTTGTTGATAGTCAGTCGGCTTGGAAAGTACCATTGTCTTAGAGAAATCAATTTCATGTGAGCCAGCTGCATTAAAGTAATGATCAGCCACGACAGAAGTATTGGTCCTGTCGTGTTTGAGATCTGCCTTATGTTCAAGAACACGGTCAGAGACATGTTGCTTAGTTTCCCCAATGTAACTGCTGCTACAAATACAGCTTAGTTTGTAGACGTCGGGATATTGCATGTCAGGAATTTTGTCCTTCACAGATGGGATCAGGTCACAAATTTTATGCACTGTGTTAAATCGAACCTGGATCTTGTGTTTGTTCATTATTTTGGAAATATTTTTGGTTACCCCTGCTATGTATGGCAAGGTGATGGTTTTGATTGGATCCTCAGATGGCTCCTTCACGGTTGGGGTGATGGCTTTGTGGATAGTGTAGTCAGAATATCCATTCGCCTTGAGAGCTTGGTGTACGTGCTTGAGTTCACTGGTCAGGTGTTCATGGTCGGGGATACATTGAGCTCTATGGTGTAGCGTTTTGATGAGGGCATTTTTCTGGGATGGATGGTGGTGGGAATCAGGTTTACTTTCGTGTAGACAGAGTGGCTCATTGAGCCATCTGGTCTCATGCCATCTTTTTCTATCTCCATAGTGAATTTGTTTGCTGGGTGTATGGAATTGATGTGGTTGAGGAATTATTTCAGAGCTGGTCGGCCATGTGGCCAGATGACAAACGTGTCATCCACGTACGTCTTCCACAAAGACGGGCGTAGAGTGGATGCCTGGATGGCGTCCGTCTAAAATTTTTCCATTCAAATGTTGGCCACAACCGGAGATGAGGGAGAACCCATTGGGGTGCCTTCAGTTTGTTTGTAGAATGGTCCATTCCAAGTGAAGACTGTATTGGTGAGGCAGTGTCTCACCAGGGCTGTTACATCAGCATTCAGTCCTTGTTGGACCAAATCTTCAATTATTGCAATGGTATCGGGCACAGGAACTTTGGTGAACAAAGAAACTACATTGAAACTAACGAGCAAATCACCTGGGGACAGTGAAACCAGGTGAGCTGAGTTAAGAATAGAAGAGGTGGTCTTGCCAGTGAATGGCTGCAAGGTCTCCGACAGATATCGGGCCAGTTTGTAGGTGCGTGAGTCAATGGTGGAGACGATGAGACGAAGGGGTATACCTTCTTCATGGATTTTTAGTAAGCCATATTTTAATTTGTAATTTACATTTAATTTTACAATTTTAACTTTTTATTTTTATTGTTTTTTTATTTTCTTTTATTATTATTATTATTATTTTTTTATTTCTTTTTGTTTCTATATACGTGATTTTACCGAAAGAACCAAGAATATGAATTCCTGCAGTCACGAACGTTTTAAGTCAAAGTTTCAGGAGCATTTATAAGCATCTGCGGTTCGTGTTTGTCTCAGAGTCCGTAAAACTTTGCTAATGCTGAAGCGTGACTTCTATTGGCCCGGTATGATGGATCATGTATACTACATGGTGAAATGTTGTACTGACTGCACACGCCACAAGCCACTATCACAAATATCACGGTGTCTCAAATTAACGAGCTAGTCAAAGTAGATGTTCTCGGGCCATTCCCACTACTCAGAGGGGAAAACATTTCTCCTGGTCGGGGTGGAATATCTTTCCCGGTGGCCGATGGCATGGCCTCTGCCAGACCAGTCGGCCACATCCATTGTGGACAAATTTCTGCACGTCTACGTAATGGATAAAGGAGCTCCTGAACAACTTATTACAGATCAGGGGTGGAATTTTTCTTCTAAATTGTTATGGGAGGTGTGTGACTCGCTGGGTACAAGAAAAATTACAACTTCGCTCTACCATCCTCAGACGGATGGGATGGTGGAACGCTTGCACAGGACTCTTATGTCCATGTTGTGCCAAAGAGTTAATGAGGTGCAGTTGGACTGGAATTTGCACATCCCCGGTGTCCTGGCTGCATATAGATTGGCCCATCATGCTTTAACAGGATTCTCCCCGTTTAATATCATGTACAGGAGGGAGAGTGATCCCCCCATGGAAGCACAGTTGGGCATGGACTTGGGTAAAAAGAGGGCCGTCATGCCCATGCCCATGCAGGTCATGCTTAGGCGTTTGAAGGAGGCGCGGGAGGCGTCTCAGGAAAATTCGGCCAAACGGCAGCATGCAAATGAGAAGTTCGTGGGGCAACGGGAGTCCGGGGCCCCATGGACAACTGGGGACAAGGCGTCGTTGCATTGTCCCCAGGTGTCCCTGGGTATGTCCCCTAAATTATACTGGCCGTTGCAGGGCCCTGTTGAGGTGATCAAGGTCAAGAGGCCGCAGTTTGTGTATATACAGGTCGGTCGCCATCGCTATTTTGTGCACCCGTCACGGTTAAAACCCTATGTTCCACCCTATTAGATAGTTCATCTCCATCTCCAGAGCGGCGGGCGTCGGATGTGTCCGACGAGTCGGGGCGACTGAGCCCAGAAGCTGAAGTCCAGGGATCCCCCGGCAGCGCTTCCGTGTGAAGGACCGTGCATGGAAGCCCAGTTGCCATCTTCTTCTCCCAGGGAGGAGCCGCACCCTTTAGGCCATTTGTGATGTTCCGGTGGTTCCCAGCGCGCAAGTTCCTGCTCGTGGTGGGGGACTGGCGTCGAGGACTCGCTCCAAGAGTGCTTCGTTTGCGCTGAACAGCTCCCTTCCCATCATGACAATTGTGTTCCGACGTCATCCGGCTGGTGGCCACCACCGCAAGCCAGACTGCAGCTTCCGGTTGATCTGGGATCCACCCTAATGCTCGTGACTGCGGCGTGCCTGCGGACGTCATGAATTGTTGCACTTCCCTCACGGTTCTGGTTAAATAATTACGGGGTCTTGTTGCTGATGTCCGCTAACCCCTGTTAAAGTAATTATGTTAGCCGAGACAGCTGTTTTTTTTTTTTTCATGGGGGAGGGGTGATGTAGGGGTATAGCTCTGGCTGCTGGTGGCCACCCGCGTGCGCGGGTGAAACAACCACTGGTTCCCGCGTGGGCGCGGCGGTGGAAGGCGACCCATCCGCCTGCAGCCCCTGCGCTGCGGATCCTCCGGCGGGTGCAGCCAGCCCAATTTGGATGATCAGCTGTGCAGCAGAGGAGAACAGTTGTCCGAGGCACCCGGTGAGTTCGCGTGATCCCTCGTCGGCCGCTGCCTCAGGACACATGGCCGGGTTCCCGGATTCCGGGGCTGTTAAGGGGATAACGTTTCTGTTATCATCGTCCTCTGAGGACACTACACGTGGGTTCTTCCACGTCGCTGCTTTCAATATCAATATTTTTTTTCTTTCCGTTTCTAGCACCAAATGTAGTGACTCAACTCGGAGACAGTAAGACTTTGAGGCACTTATTTTATTTCAAAAGGACCTTCAGGATGACACACACCTGACGTGGGTGAACACTATTATTATTAAGTCTGTCTATTGTCAGCAACCACTACTCAGTTAGAACTGTTGGTAGGCTGTCTGACTAGCCGCGTCCCATGATGGTGAAGATGGAGACGACGACGAGGAGATGGTGATGACGACGAGATGGTGACGACGATGTACTTGAGAAGCACGATGGGGATCCCACTTCCAGCAACAGCCCCGAGGTCCAGCTGAGAGAATGACGATGTGCTCTATCTTTTTGAATTGAGAAAGCTCAAAGTGCTCATCCTTACCGATGTTGCTAGTAGGTGACTTAGCGTTTTTAAGGATTGCAGCGATTTCCGATCTTGCCACGTCTGCAGTAATATGTCCCAAACCCTTAAGGTCTCCTTAGACCTGGGCAATTATATCATCAACTGGGATGTGTTTAGGGGTGACTGCAAAATTCAACCCTTTGGCTAGAACCGATTTTAGGCTGTCGGAAATTGGACTGTTACTCTGAATGATAACAATCGTGTCAACCTCGAACTTTGTTGTAGCTGATGTTTTCACGGAAAAATTTGTGACAGATGCCATACAGGCATGCACTGTATGTCCGTCCTTGTGGAAGAGGTACGCAGATGACACGTTCGTCATCTGGCCATGTGACCGACCAGCTCTGAACCAGTTCCTCAACCAATTCCATACACCCAGCCATCAAATTCACCATGGAGGTGGAAAAGGATGGCAAGTTACCATTCTTGGATGTTTTAATCGAAAAGAGACCAGATGGCTCAATGGGACACTGTCTACAGGAAAGCCACCCATATGAATGCCTACCTAAAACCTGACTCCCACCACCATCCATCCCAGAAGAATTCCCTCATCAAAACTCTACACCATAGAGCTCGATGTATTTCCGACCATCATCTCCTAGCCAGTGAACTGGAACACGTACACCAAGCTCTCAAGATGAATGGATATTCAGACTACACAATGCTTAAAGCTATCACCCCAACCGCTGAGAAAGAACCATCTGAGGACCCAATCAATACCGTCACCTTGCCATACATAGCAGGGGTCACCAAAAATATTTCCAAAATCATTCATAATCTGCGAAGGATGTGATCTCTGACATGCAATACCCCGGCGTCTACAAACTAAGCTGTGTCTGTGGCAGTAGTTACATTGGGAAAACTAAGCGACATGTCTCGGACCGTGTTGGGGAACATAAGGCAGATCTGAAACATGGTAGGACCAATACCTCGGCTGTGGCTGATCACTGTTTAAATGCGATGAGCTCACACGAAATTGATTTATCCAAAACGAAAGTACTTTGCAAACCCACCGGCTATCACCAAAGATTCGTTCATGAAGCCATCCAGATATATAGACACAGACACAATTTCAACCGAGAATATGGGTACAAACTGAGCAATCATTTGAAGGACGTTATTAACCAGTTCAAGTCATAACTGGCTGTGATGTTTCCATCCTAGCTTCCGATGTTAGTTGTTATTTTCGACTTTCTGATTTTACATTAATAGGTTAAATGTCTCACACTAACACAGCCACCATCACTCACGTCCTCGACATCGCGGCGGCTTTGCAATCTTACATTAACATGCTAATCTCTCACATTACAATAGCCACCTCTGTGCCCTCGGCGTGGAAGTCGCCCTCCCATCTTACATTAACATGCAAATTTCTCATTTAACATCACTAGCCCCGCCCACTTTGTTTGTGTCCCTTGGGCTACACCCATTTCAAACCTATAAAAAGTCTGCCTCAGCAGCTTTCCCCCTCCTTTTTCCTCCTGATGACGATTGCTTATGTTGCGATCGAAACGTCATAGTTTTTTGTTTTATAATTTTGTTCTGCGTGACTTTACCAAAAGATACTCTTTGGTTCTTTCGAAAAGGAACGTAGGTATAAAAATAAAAAAATAAAAATTATATATCACGACGTTTCGATTGCAACACAATCGGTCATTCTCAGACAGAAAAAAATAATCCAGCAATGGAACTGAAGAACCAGCGGGCCATACCTACGTAACTTTTACCGAAATAACCAAAAAGTATGGATTCCTGCAGTCACGAAAGCTTTAAGCCATGGTTTATGCTCCTTAATAAATGAAGACACCAAAACGTCTTGACCGCTTACGACGTATGGTGCCTCGTCAGCAGCATCGGGCTCCCTTGAATCAGTGTTGGTGAACTGCGATATTACACAGACTCTCGTCTTGAAATGGGGGATGAGTTGAGAAAATCTAGAAATCCCCGTGGAGGACAAATAGAGTGGACTTTGAACGTTGGAATGTAAGCTCGTGGATTATTGCATTGCGCGGGTGCATGGGGATATTGCGGGGACAGTGGCTTCCACACAGAACTTCGATGTGGGGTCTATCTCCGTTAGATTATTGGGCAAGTTGTAACACAGGGGCGCGTTGAATATGGAAGACTACATACTCTAATCTCCGCTAACAGATTATATCCTCATGTTTGCGTCAGGATAAACAATTCATACATTACAGCCTACGGTGCTACACATTTCAGGTTGCGGTAGTGCTATGGTTAACGTGCTGTGATACAAACCCGGCAATCCAGGTTCGATTCCCGTTCACGGTCAACACCTGCGATGGTTATCTGAACCGGTCCCGGGCCTCCCCTTGGTCGACTTAGCCTTAAATGAGTACCTAGTGCAGTTTGTAGTAAGCTTCGCCACTGAGGAGACAAAGGCGGCTGGGAATGGTGCTGTTAAGGCTTCAGCGGGGATCTTTGTCTTTGTTTGCTACACAGCATAGGTCGGCCTCTGTAGAGGAGGCAGAGGAGCAGGCTCGTGAAGGACGCTACTGGGCAGTGCCAGGGTAGGTGCACTGTGAGTCTATTGGGCAGTTGGAGGCCGTCACCCTCTAACAACAGCAGAGGTTGGAGGAGCAACGCTCAGAACTAGCATCATCAGGCGGCAGCAAGCATTGTGTATAAATTCACCTGTTTTGGTCTTAAGGAAAATCGTGCAAAATAGAGAAAAGGTAAGAAAGTCACAAAACATAAATACATAACCAAACAAATTATGAAGTCCAAATTTGCAACACTGAATGCATTCTTGGGGCAAGGCAGCAAAACAAAAAACAATAGTCCCAGATTTCGATTTAAAGCTTTCATGACTGCAATGATTCATCTTCTTTGGTTCTTTCGGTAAAGTCACGTAGAATGAGAATAAAATAATAAATTGATAAAATAAAATGACACAATAATATTCTCATCAGAAGGCCGATGTGTTGTGGCCGAAACGTCGTGAGAATATTATTGTGTTATTTTATTTTTCGATTTAAAGCTTTCGTGACTGCAATGATTCATCTTCTTTGGTTCTTTCGGTAAAGTCACGTAGAATGAGAATAAAATAATAAATTGATAAAATAAAATAACACAATAATATTCTCACGACGTTTCGGCCACAACACAAGCGGCCTTCATCAGGTGAAGGGAGCGAGACTGTCTGGTAGGACAGCGCTGGAGTGAGAGAGCCACGTTCAGATCACGGCTTTTTAAGCTGTGTGAGAGGAACAAAGAGCCCTCAAATTTCCGTACCACGGATAGCTACGGGCCCCGTTCAGACGGACGAGTTCGTCCATGGTCGGAACAGAGGAGGGGGAGAGACAGCTGCGAAGCCCTAGTATACTCCATGTTGTAAACCATACCATTAACCGTGGTGTGAGAGGTATTAAGAGGCAATGCTGGCGAAAGAGCTGCGGTCTGAAGGTCATCGTAAAATTACAATTAATTAAGAACAGAAATGATTTAACACATCTTTCCAGTGGTTACTAAGCCTGAATCCATCTTCTCGGTTGAAATTGTCTCTGTGCTTGTATATGTGAATGGCCTCATGAACGAATCTCTCATGGTAGCCAGTTGGTTTGCAAAGAACCTCCGTCTTGGAGAAGTCAATGTCATGTGAGCCCACTGAATTGTAACAGTGATCTGCCACGGCAGAGGAGTTCGTCTTACCGTGTTTCAAGTCTGCTTTATGTTCGCGGATGCGGTCCGAGATATGTCTTTTGGTTTCTCCAATGTAGCTACTACCACAGAGGCACTTTAGTTTGTAAACGCCCGGGTACTGTATGTCTGGAAGAGCATCTTTTACAGATGGAACTAAATCACGGATTTTGTGTACTGTGTTGAATCGGACCTGGATCTTGTGTTTATTCAGGATTTTGGAGATCTTTTTAGTGACCCCTGCAATGTAGGGTAAGGTGATGGTTTTGAGTGGCTCCACAAGAGGATCCTTCTTCATGACTGGAGTGATGGCTTTGCGGATTGTGTAGTCGGAGTAGCCATTAGCCCTGAGAGCCTGGTGTACGTGCTTGAGTTCACTGGTAATGTGTTCCTGGTCGGAAATGCATTGGGCTCTATGGTATAGAGTCTTGATGAGGCAGTTCTTCTGGGATGGATGGTGGTGGGAATCCGGTTTCAAGTAAGCATCTGTATGGGTAGCTTTCCTGTAGACAGAGTGGCTCATTGAACCATCATGTCTCCTTTTAATTAAGACATCCAGAAAGGGTAGTTTGCCATCTTTTTTATCAATTTATTATTTTATTCTCATTCTACGTGACTTTACCGAAAGAACCAAAGAAGAATAGTCCCAGACTTCACCAAAACAACAACACACTGCACATGAACATTGAACTATCGATGCATGAGGGGCAAGGATCAAGGATACAAATCACATCTGCAATTTCTTTTGTGTCCAGCAACTCCGATTATAACGTTTGGTTCCGTACTATGCAAAATTAGTTAAATGTACAACAGTTATAGTCTGCAACGTCAAAGGCTTGGTCACCTATTCATATTTTTGTTTGAGGAAGAGTTAAATGGAAATTTGATGCACGTCTTATGTTTCTTGGGTTAATGAATTAGCTAAGTGCAACACAGATTTGCCAATACGGGTTTTATGAAAGACCAGGGCCCACTTTAGATGTCTTCTTGCATCAAGGCGATGTGAGACTGGATTGTAAGATGTTTAAGTCGAGGGAACACCTAGCCTGGCATGCAATCGGTGTGTTTGGTAGCTGCACGACTATCTGATGAGCTCTCGGGTTGGAAAACGCGTGGCGCATCGTGCCAATGCGCGACGTTTCGCCTGCCCAGTTCCTCAGGAAGCTCGCTCGCTCCAGGCACGTGGGGCGCAACATTCATGCGGTACAACAAATAAAAGATCCCCCGCGTAGGCTTAACAGACCGTTGGGGCAAGTGCTGTTACGGAGCACCGCCTATGAAGGCCAGCACGGCACGTGGGGTTGGGTGGCCAGCACCACCCCCGGCCGCCTTTGTCTCTCCCGAGTAGCGATGTTTACACATCGCACCAGGTACTCATTTGAGGCTGAGTCGAAATTTGAATCAGACGCTATCCAGACTTCCACCCTCAGACCTTCCCTGTGAAAGAGATATGTGGATGACACTTTCGTCATTTGGCCACATGGCCTCCCAGCTCTGAACCTTTTCCTACACCACATCAGTTCCAGACATCCCGCCATCAAATTCACCATGGAACTGGAGAAAGATGGCAAGCTACCATTCTTAGATGTTCTGTTTGAGATGAGATCTGATGGCTCATTGGGGCATTCTGTCTACAGGAAACCCACCCACACAGATTCCTACTTGAAACCTGATTCCCACCACCACCCAGCCCAAAATAATTATCTCATCAAAACCTTATACCATAGGGCTCATTGCATTTCGGACCAACACCACCTGACCAGTGAATTAAAACATATACACCTGGCCCTCAAAAGGAATGGTTACTCTGACCGTACCATCCGCCAAGCTGTCTCTCCCTCCATACAGAAACAACCACTTGATACTCCGGTGAAAACCATCACACTTCCATATATAGCAGGTGTTACTAAAAATATTTCCAAAATTCTAAACAAACACAAGATCCAGGTCCGGTTCAATACAGTACACAAAATTCGTGATCTGATCCCATCTGTGAAGGATGTCATTCCTGATTTACAGTACCCCGGGGTTTACAAATTGAGTTGTACCTGCGGTGATTGCTACATCGGTGAGACAAAGCGACATGTCTCTGACCGAATTCGCGAGCACAAATCATATTTGAAACACGGCAAAAGAATTATTCTGCCGTGGCTGATCACTGTTACAACGCTGTGGGGGATCACGATATAATTTTCTCCGATACCAAGGTTCTTTGCAAACCCACGGGCTTTTATCAGAGATTTGTTCATGAAGCAATTCAGATCTACAAACACAGACACAATTTCAACCGAGAGGATGGTTTCAAATTAAGCAACCATTGGAAAGATGTTCTAAATCGAACTAAACATTAAACTAATTTCAATGGTACAGTATAGTTTTCAAGTAGTGGTACCCCAAACTTTCGCAGCTCTTATAAAATCCCCCTTTTCACACCATCAATAGGTAAACTCCCCCCCCCCCCCCGCGCCAAACTGCGAGTCCACCGGCACGTACACCACCTCTTTCCTAAAATCCGCCAATCAAATGCTTGCTTTTTATGCTAATTTCTTTGTCAGAACACCTTGTTTGCTCGCACACAGGTCCGATGTCTGAGCGTGGTTGTGTTTCGCTAAATTCTCCTGTTTGATGAGTACTAGGTGCCTCGGTGAACGTATATGCTCTAAATTTAACATAGCTATTTCTGCGAGCAGTTACAAGCTAATCACTCAGCTATTTCAATGCTAAATTCGATGCTAATTCCTTTGTCAAAGGGTACCTCTGCGGATGTGTATACTTTAACTTAGCTATTTCAATGAGCCATTTCAATGCTAAATTATATGGTAATTCCTTTGTCAAGGCACTTGTCCTTTTTCTTCTCACACAGCTTAAAGGTCGTGATCTAAGCGTGGCTTCTTCCACTCCAGCCTAATTCCTTTGTCAAGGGGTACCTCTGCGGATGTGTATACTTTAACTTAGCTATTTCAATGAGCCATTTCAATGCTAAATTATATGCTAATTCCTTTGTCAAGGCGCGTGGTCTTTTTCTTCTTACAATGTAAAGTTAAATTTTAATGTGCAACGTCTGGCACTTTTCTTGCTGTTGTTTAAACCGAGCTTGGAAATTTATATACTTTTGAAATATGAACTTGTATACTTTATCTATGTTATATATTCATTCTTGGTGCTTTGCTTACCTTTCCTCTACTTTGCACTCCTATTCGTGTTTTTGCATTGTTGTAACTTTTTGACTGGCCCCTTTGGGACACCTTTGAAAAAGAGCTTGAGAGCTCATCGGATTTCTCCAGGATAAATAAAGATTCTGATTCTGAACTAATTTCACCACAAAATGTATTTATATGAAAAAAATACCGTCGAGGCCGTGAAATCGTCGTGCCTCCTCGTAATGCGAGAAACTGAGATTTACCTGAGGGGGGCCACGGTGACAAGATGTTAACTCCCTCGATTGGTATACAGAAGACCGTGGGTTTGATCCCGACTGTGACGCCTGCTGCATATTTGGAGTTTGCATGTCTTTCTCCCTGTGGTCGAGTGGATTTTTCTCCGGGTCCTCCAATTTTTCCCTCCACATTTAGAATCAATATGCCTTTAGAGTATTTGGCTGCTATAAATTCGCACGTGATAAGTTACTTCATTGTGCTATAATTTGTGGTCAGCTCATTTATAAAAAGAGCTGTACAGCTTAATGGGACTTACCAGGTAAAATAAAAAAATAGTGAGTCAGTTAGATTAGTCCCGACAATGCTCCTATCGGGTGCACAGGGCACAGCGAGGCAACCAGAACAGGTGATGAGTCATCACGCGAATCTGATTCTCGTCTACTCTTGCATATGGCAGCAATCGGCTCGGGAGCTCAGGAACTGGATGCCAATGTCAAGGTCTGCTAGCCACGAGAGGACTGCAGGAGAGAATTTGTGTAGTGTTATTCCTCCTCCATTGAAGGAGTGCAGACAACAGTGGTTTAATAACAGTCAGCACAAAGCATTACACTACTAATAATACTCATCTACAATTAGCTCGTAATCCACAGGAATTAGCAGTTAATCCACTTTAAATTTCCTCGTAATCAATATTTACTTATATCCAGGAAAGCCACATTGAGTGGAAAGACTCATTTTAAGGAGGGGCTTGCTGATGCTACATTGAGTTTTTATTTTAAGTTGTTCATAGCCAATAAATGATCAGCTGTGTTTATCATTATACGCAAGTGGGAGCAAACCCAATAACCTGGTGAAAACCCACGTGTTGCACGAGGCAACGTTCAATCCCGGTTCAGATTGAAACAGATGGCGATTAGTCCACTTGATGTATCGCCCTCTCCTGACGAGCCAGGGTAAGGCACTTCCTCGAAGCCCACGGGAAGGGAGTTTCACGACATCATCTGTGGGTAATCCACCAACCCTCCCTGCTGCCTCTATAGTGCTGGATTACCGGGGACGTGCGAAGCCGCCACCACCCGGTTCTCTCTCATATGTACGATGTTACATATGGACACAGTCATCGTGGTAATGTTTATTGCAGGGCAGACCGGTATCCATCAACATCACGAACCCACTGCGTGAGGCTATTTCAGCAAGAAGACCGTCCCTCTGCAGAGCAAGGGTCGTGCTCATCAAGATGCTCCTCGTGACTCATCGCCTGCTGAGGAGTTCCCACTTTGTGACTGTGCGCCCGATAGCAGCATCGCCGCCGGGACTCCTTTGGGGTCATGTATCTAGCAATGTAAAAGGAAATGGTGTTTCCCTGCCTCAAGGCCATCTCTGTGAAACATAATAAACACAGAGTGGGAATTGTGACTCGGCTCACGTGAAACATTCACAGATGGCATCTTTATTCAGAGCAGGTGAAATACAACGATCATAGGCGATGCTGACAAGGGCAGCCCTTTAAAAAGATAGATTTTAACAGCAAGACTTAAAAATATTGGGAAATATACAACATAATTAGGTGTTTGTTGATCTTCTTTGGCACCGTACGTAGCCAACCGTGCTAATCGGAGGTGCGGGGGAAGGACAACAAACTACCGAAAGAACCAAGAATATATTATATGCATTGTCTTTGAAACTGGTTGGTCCACACCAGAGACAGCTTTCTTTGGAGCCTAGTCTCAAACAGTGTTAATGCAGACAAGATTCCTTGCTAAAGGTTTCACTTTGGTGTTTTAACATCTTAACACCTATATTCTTTTTGATTTAAAGCTTTCGTGACTGCAGGGATTCATATTCTTGGTTCTTTCGGTAAAGTCACATAGAAGGGAAACAATCAAATTATAAAAATATAAAACAATAAAATTCTCAAGACGTTTCGACTGTAACACAAGCAATTATCATCATGATGATTGTTTTATATTTTTATTCTTTTATTGTTTCCCTTCTACGTGACTTTACCGAAAGAACCAAGAATATTAATCCCTGCAGTCACGAAAGCTTTAAATCAAAATCTTAACACTTGTTTTGTTGCCAGATAAAGGGGAAAACCTATTCTCATATTTTGGTACTGGCAAAGGAAAAAAAGCCGTTCTAAAGAAATTCGATTTTAATCTAATTTATGATTTAAAAGTGCATAGCTTCAGTGGCTTCATAATATCGGAAGGAAAAACGTTTCAGACGGTGGCAGAAGCGCAGGGGGATGGATATTTAAACATGCGTTTAGATTATTAAGATAATTTGGCTGCTATACATTTGGCTGCTTTTCATTTCCACATGATAAGCCAACTTCGTGAAGCTATCATTTGTGGCCAGGTTGCTTCTGAAAAAAGAAGCTAATACTTCAATGGGCTTTACCTGGTAAATTAAATATTGTTTATTTTCCTTTCACGATAGGAGTGCAATTTTTTGTAGTGATTTGTTTACCTTTCCTATACTTTGCACTCCTATCGTGTTTTGTATTGTTTGTTGATGTAACGCTTTGACCTACCCCTAATGGACATCTGTGAAAAAGAGCTTCATAGCTCATCGGATTCCTCCTGCAATATACATAAATATTCGGATTTTGATGTGATAGGCACTCGTGCAGAAATTGGTGAACGGCAGTGAATTGATGAGAAGTTAAAGGCAGATTGTGAGAGCATAACGCGAGAGACACACAATATGGCGGGAGACAGAGAGAGAGACACACGCAAGACAACGTTCTCCCATACAAGCTTCAACAGACTGTTGAAGGTTGTATGGGTGAAGGCTGGCACGAGCAACACCACATCCGGCCGCCTTTGTCTCACCAGTGCTGATGTTTTACACACCGCACCCGATACTCGTTTTAGTCCGAGTCGACATAGGGGAGGCCCAGTACGGGTTCAGATATTCGTCACCCGATATTGGAGGTGAGCGGAAATCGATCTCGTGTTCACTGTTCCGCGGCTCCAAATGCATACAGACATGCGCACGCACATACCCCCAGTAGAATGTGAACTCAATTCGTCTCACGTGAACGTGAATGGATAAGGGGATGTTGACTTATAAACAACCTGGCTCGGTGAGAAGCCTTATCGAGGTGATTAGAGGAACGTGATTTGATTATCCCTGCAATTGCAAAGCTCACAAAGTGTATCGATTGGGATGAAGTCCGCGCACCTGCCTTGACATTCATCCCGCGATAGCGTTCAGCCACAGCAAGGGGCAATCCTTAATTGCCTCATCGTTGTTTAATTCCGCAATCGCGGTCGGGGGTATGTGGGGAGCGTGTTGGACTTTGACCATTCCTAACCACGTTGGTGAAGGACAACGGTGAGTATAGGTGAGAGGGCGAGTTGCACAGTCACCCAGGGCCCCCGTGGTCCATGTCCCTTCTCAAAGGTTTCTCGAAGGTTCTGCCACCACCTCCTCCTGATCCAAAAACAGTGTTCTTCACTCATTTTCAGAGGGAGGCTACTTCAGCCGATGTTGACATCAGTCTGAGAGCCGCCACACCGCCTCACCTGCAAAGGGTGTTTTCATATCCATGTGCTGTCAGGGGTCACACTGAAGGCCACCTGGGGCCGCCATTGGCCCGTGGGCCTTGAAATGAAGAACACTGCTCTTACCGATCCCAATCGTCCTACTGTGACCGCCTTAGCGGGGTGGCTGCCCATAGTAATTGGCACGTTTTGTTTAGGTGACAAACCTTGCTGATTAGCTGTGTCGGGTGGTGGTGGGTTAACGACACATTTATATTTACGCGAAATAATCAAAAAAAAACTTTACTATGCGGTACACAGTTGCTTCGCAGCTAAAAATGCCCCACGGTTCAGTGCGACTCGTATGGATAAATAAGAAAGCAACAAAAACAAATTAATCGGTTCCATATTTCCCCATCATCCCGTTCTCCCCGCGGGTCCCTCAGCCCTGCGGAGCGCTGACGGCCTGGCAAGTGGGATGACGAATCGCCTATGAATCACCGCACACGCGGCAGGCTGTGGATTCGTCTCGCAGGTCACAAAGCTCAGCCACGCAAGCAAACGACAGCTGTCCGTGTTCGGACTCGTCTCTTAGTCCTCCTGCGCTCGGAGCACGAACAGTAATCTGCACGAGGTTCGTGGGTTAGATCCCGACTCCATCGAGCGGAGCGCCGGGCGGATGTAATGCGTTAAGTTGACAGTAGGGGGCACAGGTGGTACATCTGCCAGTCATCTAATTCAGTCAGCCCATGGCCCCTGGGTCTGTCCCGTGACCTTCAGTATATTTTGAGTTTATGTCTCACTCTCTCGCCCCGTGGTCGCGTGCATTTTTTTTCGGGTCCTCTGGTTTTTCCCTCCTCATTCAGAATCAACAATGTGCGTGTAGTGTCTGCCTGCAATACAATGTCCACACAATAAGCCACTTTGTGGAGCTATCATTTGTGGCCAAGTCTATTCTGAAAATAGCTAATAAGTCAGTGGGCCTTACCTGGTAAATTAAATAGCTTTTTTTAGTTTTTCATTTATTGATACATTTATCTTGAGTGATTTGCTTACTCCAATCGTTTAAGTTTCTGACCCATCCCTACTGGACATCTCTGAAAAATATCTTCATAGCTTATCATATTTCTCCAGGATAACTAAAGATTCTGATTCTGATAATAAAACGCAAAGACTGAGGTTATATATATACATACACGCACATCTAGGAAATAAGCATCTTGGCAAAATAATTACGTTGATAGGAGCACATTTAAAAGTTAGAGCGATTTTAAATGAGCCGTGGTCAGTCTTCTCTATTCGTTATTTCCATCTTTTCGGTGTCGCTATCTATGCCAATTAATAATGATTATAATTATTACTATTATTAGACGTCTGCCGGACTTCCGTTTAAGCCGTTTAATTTCATTTGTTCGACAAATAATCCCGCATAGCCAGTTATGTTATCCAGATAGTTTCTGTAGCAACGGCCTACATCAGCCACTAACAGTGGAGTAATTGTGGTTGGAGTGGAGAGGCGCCCAGCCAGCAGCCAGCCAGGAATCTCGAGGTATGGATCATCATTAATCGTGCTTTTGGAATGATTCACCTTCATCCAAGGTGTCATCACTTCGCCACTGCAGATGTTAGCCGTGTCTTGCTATCTAACTCGGCTCGGCGGGTTGTTATTTTAATGTGCCAGGCACGGCACCACCACTCCAACATCCTTCTCCATTCTACCGCGGTCTACCGATTCTGAGACGCACATTTAGCTTGTGCATTTTAAAGCAAAAGTTATAATCCAGGAGACGTCCACATGTAAGAGCACGACCCGCAGCTTCGTGTAGAGTGAGCGAGGAGGCTCGTTAAGGATGCTACTGTGCAGTGCCAGGATACGTGCACCTAGAAAACGCTATTGGGAAGTTTGAGGTAATCGTCCTCCAACAACAGCGGAGGGCAGAGGAGCGACGCTCACAACAATGAGCGGATAACCGGGTCGAAAAAAATACAGGAAGTTGGCACAATAGGAGGCACAGGTGGTGCATCTGCCAGTCATCTCAGTCAACCCATGGCACCTGGGTCTGTCCTGTGACCTACTGTTAGAGGGTCTTCGACAATTCACGTGGCCTCAAAGTGCACATCGCCCGGCACAAGTGTCATGGTAACGTCACCACCACTTAGTGGCGAATGGCGACTTTTTGTTATTGTGAAGAGCAGCGCTCGGCGCTACGAACTTGGTGACCCGAGTTCGATTCCTGCTCACGGCCTCCCCTAACTTCGACTCAGCCTCACATTATTACCCGGTACGGTGTAATGTGTTAACATGGCCACTGTAGAGATAAAGGCGTCCCGGCGTGGTTCTGGCCACCCAACCCTCGTGTGCTGTGTCAGCCTTCATTGGTGCTCGCTTACAGCACTTTCCCCAACAGTCTGTTCAGGCTATACGGGCGATGTTTGTCTTGTGTGAGGCCAAATATGTATGTTTTTGGATTCGTCTTATAATTTGGAGAAGCATGCAATACGTTGAAAGGCGTTCGTCAAGGCTGGACCTATAACGACCTGGACCTCAGTGCAATAAAGGTCACAGAGACCGTGGCGCAGTGCACAAACCACTGCAAAGACAAAGACTCATGTATAGCCTCTATGAGGCTGTTGGGACAAGTGCTGTTAGCAAGAAGTACCGATAAAACCCGGTACCACCACACCCGGCCACCTTTGTCTCTCCAGTGCTGCTGCTTTATACACACATACACCGTACCATCCTACTCATTGGAAGCTGAACTCTGTTCCACCGTGCATTAACAACAGCCGCCATCCGCCATTAAGTGGTGGTGACGGCACCACGGCGCTTGTCACAGGCTAAGTGCACTTTGAGTCGACTTGCAGTGTGGGAGGCTTGCTACTGGTAGGAGTCCCAGGACAGGCCCAGGTGCTATGGGTTGACTGCTGTGCCAGCTGGGTGCAGGAGGAGTTCACGGGACAGACCCAGGAGCGGTGGGTTGACTGAGATCACTGGCAGAGGCAACGCCTGTGCTCCCCACTGTGTGCGTATGAATTCAAATATTGTACCGTACTTTGCTTCCTCTCCACGTTTATACAATGTTCACCTACCTCCACCAACCCGGTTTGGTCAGCGTGGTGAAGTATGGTCAATTAACCTCCTCTACAACACACTCGTTAACAACAATGCATTGAAAGGACATGTATATAATTGTCGACGTTTCGAGCAATGCTCCTACTTCATAGCAGGTAAACAGATATAGTGGGTACCGAGGGTTTGAGACCAGTGCTGGCTGACACCATGGGGGCCTCCTGACAATCACACAGCACAGTACAGCATTAGAACACGTAATTTGTCAATTGCATGAACGTGAAATATCGTAAAATCGAACTTTGTAAATAGAGAGATACTTGAACATGAAGCAGGCCACCTCCATAACCTTCTTCCATTCCTCTCTGAAGGCCTCACCTCTTTTTAATAGCCCATCCCCTTCCTCTTCCCTTTTTACCGTTCCATTTTGTTCCGTTCCTTCCCTATATCTCTTGCATGAAGCCACATGTCCTCTGTTCGGGACACTCATTCCTCGGCCCTTGCACTGCCCTTGCCATATAAATCACTTTGTTTTTGTTACAGCTTTTAAATGTTGGAAAGCGTGCCTTGACCAAAGGTGCTCTATAAATATAGAAAAGGATAGGATCCCAGCTATGACCACATCCAGCACCTACATCACACAAATGTACTATCCCCATGTTAACAATAATTAGTAACTATATAT
The DNA here is from genome assembly GCF_048934315.1 of Petromyzon marinus. Lineage (NCBI taxonomy): Eukaryota > Metazoa > Chordata > Hyperoartia > Petromyzontiformes > Petromyzontidae > Petromyzon > Petromyzon marinus. The sequence continues at coordinate 112,933 of NW_027423240.1, forward strand.
GACCACAAACCTATTGAGCAGAAGTTATTTCTGGGCAGTATTCGGGTTACGAACCTAGTTCGTTCCTGAGACCTGTTCGAAATTCGAACGGTTCGTAAGCCGGCAGTTCAGTTTGCAATTGCAAGTTCGCATTTTAAATCAATATTTTTATTTTTTTATATATTTCATGGAAGTGGGCGTTCGTAAGTCGGACACTCGCAAGTCGAGGACTGTCTGTTTACTTGGGTTAGATGGTTTGAGTATAAAGGCAATATTCAGATATACTCTCCACCATCCGTCAGAGCAAATCAAATCAAGTGGTCACGTCGGAACCAATACCAATTAATTTGTTTTTTTACAATCCGTCTTTGAATCGTTGGTGACCGGGCTGAGGCCATCAGCTAACTATACCGGGAGAGCCCTGCCAGTCACAGGCAGGGTGCCACGGTGACTAGGAGATGTTAACTACCTCGCCTGCTATGCCTGTTGTATGCTATGCCTGTTTGGAGATTGCATGCCTCTTTCTCTTCGTGGTCGCTGGGATTGTTCTCCATATTTGGTATCAAAGTGCGTTAAGAGTATTTGACTGCTGCTACAAATGTACACGTGATTAATGATCCACTTCGTTGAGCTATTATTTGTGGCCAGGTCGCTTATTTTAAAAAAAAGCTGTATATATCTTAGTGGACTTTACCTGGTAAAATAAAAATAAAAGTTTAGTTTCAGTAGCCGGGGTTGAACCCAGCTTCTCAATGGTACCAGTCCAGCGCTGATCTTTGAGCAACCTGGCTACCTCTCTAATTGTCGACACGACGACTATGCGATGTGGCATTATTTCAAGCGGTTGGTGCATACGCATTTATTTATTTGGATGTGGCAATGCTAAAGTGAGTGGTGCAGTATTGATTAGCGCGCTAAACTGTGAACCCAGCGATATGTAGATTTGGAGGTTGGTTTACTCCAGATAAGAATGCAAATTACACCAACGACCGAGTTCAAACGGCTGGAAGTCGTATGGGGCGCTGTTGCGCAATCTGTAGGTGGCAGGCTGTCTCAATCGCCTGGAGGGGTGATTCATTGCAGGGCTGCGCCACTATCTATATGCAAGCAGTCGAGAATACATGACTGATAACGGCTTGCAAAAGTTCAGTAAACTATATTTGTGCAAAGTAAAAAACAATAGGCAATAAAGTGCATATAATCAGTACGTGCCGTGTTACCACATTGTATGTTAATTTACTTAAATAGCATCGTGCAAATATGTTCTCCTACAAACGAACTCTATTCTCATTGCCATGGACTAAAACGTAATCTTGTCAAGTTTAACAAAAGCTATAAATCGCGACGTTATAAACTAAAAATAACCTTTGGGATTTATTGTCAAGCAGAGGAGTGTAACCTACATTAATCTGGGGGTGATGGGGGAGGAGTGCACGTTTTACCGCTCACCACCAACGCCTTCGTGCTGTTCCACGTTTCAGACACCATGGGACCAGCCCGACAACGCATCCACCAGAAAAACACAGAGCTTTACGTGTGCGTAACCACTATACGCGCCCAGCGAAGCGTGGACCTAAAAGGTTTGGATCGATCGTTAAGCGTTTGGTAAGTGACCTGTTGACCAAGACACTACCGTCCTCAGAAGGTGCAAGGGAATTCACAGTTTTATTTACCAGTTAAACTCAACTGTGCTCTTAGCTCTTGTTCATAGGCGAGCTGGTCACACGTAATGATAGCTGATGATCGCAGTAGCTGATATCACCACACGTGAGAATTTATAACAGCAGTCTAATCATCTGAACCAAGGAACCCGGATAAAAACCCAAGCTCCGACCACCACAGCGAGAGCACACGCCAACTCCAAAAGTATAACAGAGGCACCGCCAGGGTCCAGCATGACCTCCTGTGTACCGATCGAGGGAGATAACATCTTCTCAGCGGCAAATAGCAGCGAAACATTGCCTTAGCATTAAAATTATGGATTCACATCTCCAATACAATATTTTTGGGAAACTATCTGAACGTGGTGCTCTGGATGGATGACTGCTTCTTCTCTGTCTTGTTTTATTTATCCACACAGTCTCAATGTAACTCTACATCTCTGTAAATAAACCACATTATACATATCAATCTAGCGTCCACGCAACGATCCCCTCCCCCTAGCCCACACACCCCCTCTTCCCCCCCCCTTGCCCTGCCCCCCGTTCTTACCTAGAAACCTCTTACCATGGCATCTCTCTCCCACTTCAGTAGAAAAAAACTTCTTGCTGTTGGGTTTCCCACCTGATGATGATTGCTTGTGTTGCAATAGAAACGTCGTGATTTATTTAATTTTATACCTATGTGACTTTACCGAAAGAACCAAAGAGTATTATAAAATATCTATAAATATATGTTGGCATATATATCTGACCATCAGTGAACGTGAAATAAAACTCGTGTTCATAGCCCTGCACAAGTATTTGAGCCTTGGGACGCTAGTTTCACTTCCACTCATGGCCACCAACAATAGTGGTGATTATCTAAACCGGTTCTGGGCCTCCCCTAGGTCGACTCAGCCTCAAATGATAAAATGGTGCGGTAATGCAGTTTGACTTGGTGCTGGCCATCCACCTTGTGTGCTGTGCCTGCCGTTATTAGGTGCTCACTAACAGCTCCATAAGTCTATTAAAGCGATATGGGGAATCGTTTTCTGTGTTTGGTAGAGAAACCTTTCTCAAAACAAGATTTCCCATCTGGGTCGCTCGACCTCTAAATTAATCAGGCGTAATAATGTGATTTGATCAACTTCTATGGTTAACGGGACAGTCTATGTGTGGGTGATGTTTACATCCACGATAGCATGGTTGGCTAAGTGCAGTGCAAAATAAATTTAACATACAAACAACAACAGGACGTTTCGTTCATCTGACCACTGCTACATAGAAGCGACTTCTCTGTCCGTGGCCAGGAGCAGCTTCAAAGCCCCTACATTTACTTTAGCCGATGATATCACAAGTGATGTCCACCGTTGTTGTACAGCAGGACTTTTGAGTGCATTCCATTGTAATGAGAGGCTGCCCTGCTGCAATTAACTCGTCACCACACTTGCGATCTAGAGGTCGATCCTTAGGCCTGGCATTTGGAGCGACGCTGCAAGCTTCTTAAATCTCGCTGCCTCTGTCCACCCAGCTGCGTAAATGGATACAGCACAGTTGGTCGATCGGCAGGTCGCATGCGGTGGTGGGGTAAAGCGTGGGTAACTCCCACCTCTTCCAACAAGGGAAGCATCTTGCAGGGCTGCACCTTTACTGACTGCACCGTCATTGATAAACCACGACGTGCATGGGTCCACGTATGACATGCGAGTAGGGGGTCCACGTGCAGCGTGCGAGGATGCGAGGAAGGGATTCACGTGCAGTGTGCGAGTAGGGGGTCCACGAGCAGCGTGCGAGGAGGGGGTCCACGAGCAGCGTGCGAGGAGGGGGTCCACGAGCAGCGTGCATGGAGGGGGGCCACTTGCGGCTTGTGAGGAGGGGGTCCAGGTGCGCCGTGAGTGGAAGGGGTCCATGTGCTGTGTGCGGGGAGGGGACCCACGTGCGGCGTGTGAGGAGGGGGTCCAGGGATCTGTAAGACAATCTCTCTGAGACGGCGCTGCTGAGCGTCATCGTCGTCTCCATCATTGACGAATGCTTTGTTGTCTCGACCAACAGCACCCCTCTTTGACTGCTGGCCCGACGACGACGACTCCACGTAGGAGAGCACGTGCAGCAGCGTGAACAACCTGAACGGGGGCAGAGGGGGGGGGGGCACGGAGGGGAAGGGGGAGGGGCACGGGGCGCCACGGTGGCAAATTGTCAGGAGTTAACGGGACAGACCTAGGAGCCAATGGTTGACTGACTGAGATGACTGACAATGCACCAGCTGTGACCCCTACTGTGCCAAATTGTTGTGTTTAGCTGCCCGGTGCTCTGCTTATGGATGCGAGCATCGCTCCTCTGCCCTCCATTATTGCTGGTGGGCGACTGCCTCCAACTGCCAAGTAGCATCTCCTCAGGAGTGGCCAATCTTGAGACCGCTGGTACCAGTTATTGGCAAGTCCACTCATCTCTATATATCCTCTTGTACCATATCATTCCTTTTTTTCCCTAGCCCATGCCGTGCCCTTTAGTCTGATCTATCCTGCCAAATAATAGTTGCTTTGCCATGCAGTGGCTGGGCATGGGGGCTACATGACCCAGCCAACACAGCCACGCTTGTGAGAGGAGCTCACCAATGGGAGTGTGTCTAGATCTTTTAAGAATATGTGAGCTCCTGACACAATCCAGTCTGGTTAAACCCAGGATGCATTGTAGGCAGGGTGACCTGAATGTTTCTAACCGGTGCAGATGTTACTTTAGACACCTCAACATCCTTCTCGAAAGAATAAAGAAGGGAAGATATCAATGTGGTCAAATAAAATCCGGAGCTTCGCATGGAATGACAAACCAAGTAGTTTCCACCCAGTGTTACACAGCCGATGAAAAGATAATGCTGCCCGACTGTTTCGGAGTGAGACCTCGGCTGCGAAACCGGAGCTGGTCATAAGCACACTGCCCACACTCACATAAAGGCAAAGACATGGATCTCCTGGATAGCCTTAAGATACTGTTGGGGCAAGTGCTGTCAGCGAGTGGCACCTATGAAGGCCGGTACGGCACAAGGGGGGAAGTCCAGGACCATTTCAGATAATCGTTACTGTTGTTGGTCACTGAGTCGGCATGCACACACACCCCCTATGGCCACGCATGGGTCGACCCCCTCCCCTCCTCCTCAGCTGTGGTACAGCATGGCCAGGAACTGGACAATGAGCATGCTGGAGAAGGTGATGAGGAACATGAAGGCGAGGGGCAGCACGTCGATGACCGTCCCCTCGTTCTTCGTGCTCGGGATCTGGATGTAGAGGTCGGCTCCCACGAACTGCAGTGCCAGGGTCGCCACCAGCCACAGTGCATTGATCATGAAGTAGACGAAAGTGCCCTGCACGTTGGGACAGACAGACCAGGCCTGATTTACATTGCATTGGCCGAGTGGCGGGGGGGATGACCCCGGGCTGTTTATGGATCCCCTCTTTGTGCGTTCATTTTTCTCCCCCACTGTCCACTCTCGACGCCAAATGGTCACTTCTGTTGTTATTGTTTTATTGTTCATGTATTTTACAGGATTAGCGGATTATTGGAACAATTAACAATTAATTCGTTGGAATAATAAGGCATAGGTAATTCAATGCCGTTTAAATCTTCTTCTACCACATGCCAAGTACGGTAAGTACTCGCTTAACGCCTGCTGTTTGCACAACGCGTTGTCGCTGGAACGCAATTTTTCTGTTATCGAAGCATCTCCGGTACTCGCGATGACGCGTTGCCAGTACCTTGTTTCTTATCTCGAAGAGTTCCTGCTTCACGCGTTTCCTGTGATCGTCATCTTCCTCCAGAGGCTTGAGGTAGTCACTGATCATGCTCTTCCAAAACTCGTCTTCCTCCTATGCATTCCCATCCACGGGACAGAAGGTTCACTTTGTGCGATTGTCCAAATAACAACAACTTACTCCGATGAATAATATTAATATTGTAATAGTAATAGGTTTTACCCTTTTAACTGGCACAAAAACTGACACCTTTATTCAAGGCATCGTGTTTGCAATAACCACAACACAAGCAATCAAAATGCAAACAAAAGAGACAACTCTGATAATAATATGCACTGTCCTTGAATTTGATTGGTCCACACCCGAGACGGCTTTTCTTAGAGCCTAGTCTCCACTGGTGTTAAATGCTCACCCCGAGCCCTCAATACTCTGATAGTGCGCTGTTTTTGAGTTGTACGCCTTTTGGCGTCTTCTGGTCCAACACCAGAGTGCTTGCCACAAATGAATCACAATAGCTTGCTAATCTCGTCTAGGAGCATTAACCATCACCCACACTTCGTTCATCCATTCATCAAACAAAGATGGTCACCGCATCGCGTGATTTCAGATGCTCGGTCTTTTTTAACTGACAAGCAATGACTTCGCATTTAATTTTCGATTTAAAGCTTTCGTGACTGCAGGGATTCATCTTCTTGGTTCTTTCGGTAAAGTCACGTAGAATGGAAATAAAATAATACAAATAAAACATAATAAAATAAAATTCTCACGACGTTTCGGCCACAACTCAAGTAGCCTTCTTCAGGTGAAGGAACAGAACTGTCGGGACGACAGCGCTTCAATGAACGCTGCAAAGATTCGCAGCGTCTTTTAAGCTAGGTCGGAGAAGTTAAGCGCCTTGACAAAGGTGTTTACATATCAAACAGGATAATTTAGCATTGAAATAGCGGTGTTAAAGTGTTGGATCAGCAGGATGTTAAAGTCAGAAATTAGCTTGTAACTGGGAGATTAGCATGATGTTAATGTGAGGGATTAGCATGTGACTGGTCACGGAAATAGCTATGTTAAAGTCGAAGTTTATATATCAACAGAGGCATTTAGTATATGGACGCTAAACGACTGCAACTACCCAACTATCATACAATACACCGATGTGAAAAAACTAAGTATAAACTACATCAATGTTATCAATAAACTCTATATACTCTCCAATCAGCTGAGCTACTAACAATAAGTCGTTATACATTACAATGCCATATGGCGAAAAAATGGGTGGCGGTTTTTTCTTTTCAACGTTAGCACCACGGAAAGCGACGAGCTTTGTTCAGACGGACGAGTCCATCTATGCTTGGAACGGAGGAGGGGAGAGAAACATCCACGATGCGCTGCTCTGTCCTGTGTTGCGTTACAACTATTTTATAAACTAGACTACTATACATTGCAATGTTATACCTTCCAATCTAAACTACATTGTATAATATCGTATACACAGCCCAATGTAAGCTCTAACATCAATTCCATACACCCAGCCATCAGATTTACCATGGAAGTCGAAAAAGATGGCAAGCTACCCTATTTGGATGTCCTAATTAAAAGGAGACCTGATGGTTCAATGAGCCACTGTGTCTACAGGAAAGCTACGCATATGGATGTTTACTTAAAACCAGATTCCCACCACCATCCGTCCCAGAAGAACTCCCTCATCAAGACTCTATACCATAGAGCCCAATGCATTTCCGACCAGGAACACATTGCCAGTGAACTCTAGCACGTACACCAAGCTCTCAAGGCTAATGGTTACTCCGACTACACAATCCGCAAAACCATCACTCCAGCCATGAAGAAGGATTCTCTTGAGGAGCCATTCAAAACCATCACCTTACCCTACATTGCGGGGGTCACAAAAAAGATCTCCAAAATCCTGAATAAACACAAGATCCAGGTCCGATTCAACACAGTACATAAAATGCGTGATCTGGTTCCGTCTGTAAAAGATGTGGTTCCAGACATACAGTACCCGGGCGTCTACAAACTAAGTTGCCTCTGTGGTAGCAGCTACATTGGAGAAACCAAACGACATATCTCGGACCGCATCCGTGAACATAAAGCAGACTTGAAACACGGTAGGACGAACACCTCAGCCGTGGCAGATCACTGTTATAATTTAGTGGGCTCACAAGACACGGAGGTTCTCTGCAAGCCATCCGGCTACCATGAGACATTCGTTCATGAGGCCATCCACATATACAAACACAGAGGCAATTTCAACCGAGAAGATGGATTCTGGCTTAGTAACCATTGGAAAGACGTTATAAACCATTTCGGTTCTTAATTGATTGTATTATACGGTGACTTTCAGACTGCAGTCCATTCCCTGACAATGTCTCTAAATACCGTTCACACAACGGTCAAAGGTATAGCATGTTGTATAATAAATAGTTTAACATTGTAATGTTTAACATAATTCATAAGGCAATATATGGTATCGTAATTGTATAGTGAATATACAGTAGTGTGGTATACAGTAGGGTTGGTAGAATAATACATAGTGTAATATTACAAGTCTATTTTACAGTCTAAAGTATAGGGTAGTGTATAGTAACGCATTGTATAATTTAATGGTGGGTTTGTCTATGGCAGTGTATATTACGGTGTATAGTCGTGTAATGTAGAAAAAGTTTAGTTGGGGACATATCAATATAATGCATAATGTTAGAGCTTACATTGGGCTGTATATGATATTATACACTGTAGTTTAGATTGGAAGGTATAACATTGCAATGTATTGTAGTCTAGTTTATAACATAGTTGTAACGCAACACAGAACAGAGCAGCGCATCGTGGCTGTTTCTCCCCCCTCCTTCGTTCCGAGCATAGATGGACTCGTCCGTCTGAACAAAGCTCGTCGCTTTCCGTGGTGCTAACGTTGAAAAGAAAATACCACCACCCATTTTTTCGCCATATGGCATTGTAATGTATAACGACTTATTGTTAGTAGCTCAGCTGTTTGGAGAGTATATAGAGTTTATTGATAACATTGATGTAGTTTATATTTTAGTTTTTTATTAGTTTACTATATGGTATTCATTATATAGTGTAGTGTATACCCAGTTACTTTATGTTAATAGCTCAACTTATTGAAGAATATATTGAGTACATTTATTATATTGATGTAGTTTATACTTAGTTTTTTTCACATCGGTTTATTGTATGATAGTTGGATAGTTGCAGTCCTTTAGTGTCCATATACTAAATGGCCCTGTTGATATGTAAACTTTGATTTTAACATAGCTATTTCCGTGACCAGTCACATGCTAATCTCTCACAATAACATCATGCTAATCTCCTAGTTCCATGCGAATTTCTGACTTTAACACCCTGCTGATCCAACACTTTAACACCGCTATTTCAATGCTCAATTATCCTGTTTGATATGTAAACTCCTTTGTCAAGGCGCTTTACTTCTCCCACCTAGCTTAAAAGACGTTGCGAATCTTAGCAGCGTTCATTGAAGCGCTGTCGTCCTGAGAGTTCTGTTCCTCCACCTGAAGAAGCCTACTTGTGTTGTGGCCAAAACGTCGTGAGAATTTTATTTTTATTATTTTATTTCCATTCTATGTGACTTTAACGAAAGAACCAAGAAGACTTTGTCTTTGTTTGATGAAAATATTACCTTTGGTATGGAGGGCGAGGTCTGTGTCTGATTGCTCTGGAGGTCGACTTTTGCTCTCTACTTCTTCTGGATGCTCTGTCTGAGTGCTCGCGATGTCTTCTAGTCTCGCCTCTGCTCCTTCTGAATGCTCCATCTGAGTGTTTGCGATGTCCTCTTCTCTCGACTCGATCTCTGCTCCTTCAGGATGCTCTGTCCCAGTGCTCGCGATGCCCTGTCGTTTCTCCTCGCTCTCTACTCCTACTGGATGATCTGTCTGAGTGCTCGCAATGTCCTCTGGTCTCGTCTCTGCTCCTTCTGGATACTCCATCTGACTGTTTGCGATGTTCTCTCCTCTCGACTCGATCTCTGCTCCTTCAGGATGCTCCGTCTGAGTGCTTGCGATGCCCTGTCGTCTCTCCTCACTCTCTACTCCTTCTGGATGATCTGTCTGAGTGCTCACGATGTCCTCTGGTCTCGTCTCTGCTCCTTCTGGGTGCTCCATATGAGTGTTCGCGATGTCCTCTCCTCTCGCCTCGATCTCTGCTCCTTCTGGATGCTCCATCTGAGTGCTCGTAGTGTCCTGTTGTCTGGCCTCAATTGGACGCAGCTTCATCTCTCTGTCGAGTTCCACCGTGCACGACTCCACTCGGCTGGGAGGGATGATGATGAACTGTTAAACTAAACCATTATTTTTATTTTACCATGTAAGGCCCACTGAGCTAGGAAGCTTTTTTGTAGAATCGACCTGAATATCACAAATTATAACTCAATGAGCGGCTTATCACGTGGAAATTACAGCAGCCAAATACTCTAATCACATGATGATTCTAAATGAGGAGGGAAAAAATCAGGGGATCCGGAGTAAAATCCACACCAACATGGGGAGAGAAAGGAATAGACGCAGACTCCATATAGGCAACAGGCATCGTCAGGTTTGGGATCGAAGCCACTACCTCCTGCATACCAGGGGAGGTAGTTAACATCTAGCCACCACGGCGCCTAAGATACAAGCACAACTAGAATCACAGTTAATAAGTTGAGACAAGACTCAGTATTGACTTGAGTAAAATGTTACGTTGTAAATCCTCCTCCACCCGACACAGCCAATCAATAATCATAATCTGTATTTCTACTGCAGGAGGAGTCCGATGAGCTATGAACCTATTTTCACAGATGCCCAGTAGGTGTAGGGGATTATAAAGTTAGAACATAAAACGATAGCAGTGCTAAGTATAGGAAAGATAATAAAATAAATAAAGTATATGAGTGCAACTTGCATGAGTACATCAGTTACTGCCAATTTTTCAATACTAAATGCATAACTTGGGGCAAGGCAGCAAAACAACAGTCCCAAACCACACCAAGATAACAAAGTCCCTCAATAATATGGGACATAAACGTTGAACTATCGATACACGAGAGGTAAGGATCAAAGTTAAAAGCATGGCTACAGGCTCTCAGTGAGGTGGTGGCACCTTGAACTGTCATCCTCCTGACTCAGTGCCGAGTATTTCTTCGGATGGACGCTGATCCTCCACTGGAAGCAGTCCCACTCGAGTGGCAGTATACAGCATTTCGTTCCATTCAAACGATGCTTGCGTTCCTTCTTCTGCTGGGACAGGAGGATTGACATTGTGCTGAAGGCAGGGTCCTTCAATGATATCAAACCAGCGGGAAGCGCACACAAGCTGGAAGGCAGTTTCAGCTGCTCAGTGAACTGGCGCCAATAACTGTCCAAGCTCTGCGGTCCTCCATGTATGAAGATTTTATTGGCCAACGGGAAACCAGAACACCATGGAATAGACCCACAAATGCGAGGGGGAAACATTGCGTTCTATTCAGATGGAACAGATAGAGTCCATAATTGTCATACTACATTCTCCTGGAAAGTCAGTGAATGACTCCTCCTCGATACCCACCGTGTTGGATTAATGGACACGAGTGGCACAGCCACCACCACCGTTCTTGTCAAGAAACATAAACGATAATTTTGCAAGCTCCGGTCATCCTCTCATCAGTGGATTTTGGCTAACCATTGAACAAAGACAGTGACCACATCGCGTGCTTTTGGGTGCGCTTGTGCGTCCATCTGGAACCCTCTTCCTTCCAATATGAGAAAGCAATTGGAGCTATGCACTTTTAAATCATTACATTGAAAACTAATTTCTTAAAAAACTGCTCTTTGTGTTTAGAAACGTTCCTTCCTTCGCACCTCCAATTAGCACAGTTGGCTACACATGGTGTGAAAGAAGTTCAACATACATACATCTGGACCAGTCCTTGGCCTTCCCTCAAAAAGCCTCAAAAATAGCCAAATGTGATGTAGTAAACATGACAACAATGGAGACAAAGGCGGCCGGGCATGGTGCTGGCCACCTACCCTCTTATGTGCCATTCCGGACTTCACAGGTGCTACTCGCTAACAGCACTTGCCCCAACGGTCGGTTAAAAGCTATATGGGGATCGCTGCCTTCGTCTTGGCGGGGGTTGGGGGCATATGTTACACTTTTTTGCAATGTACGTAGCCAATCATGCTAATCGGAGGTGCGGGACGGAGCAACAGAGGAGAATGGAGCGAAACTCCAAATAACGTTCGACACAAAAACAACAACGACAATAACGATAACACATAAAGTAACTCACCTCCTTAGGGGAGGGCTCAGTAGGCGCCTTGGTCTCACGCGTGCCCCATGATACGTTGTACATGTTGACCAATGAGTAGATGAGCAGCAGCAGGTATCCCGTGGGAATGCAGATGAGGTACAAGAATCCGTGCACGATGCAGAAGAACTCGCGCGGGTGCAGCGCCGCGGCGATGAGATGGATGCCCGCGAGAGTGATGAAGAAGATGCTGCTGGGTGTGAGGATACCGTTCTTGACAATGTCGCCGACCATAGCGAGCAGCGTGCCCGTCATGAGGAACATGTAGATCACGGTGAGCACCATGGCCACCTTAAAAAAAATACCAGGTATAAAGCTCTTTTCAGAAGCCACCTGGCCACAAATGATAGATCAACGAAGTGGCTCATCACGTGGTAATGTATATCAGCAGCCAGATTAAATGCAGAGGGAAGATAGAGAGAACACGTGGACTCCAAATACATAACAGGCGTTAAGGTCGGGATAGGGATCGAACCCACGACCTCCTGTATACCATGCGAGGGAGTTTACATCTCGCCATCGCAGGAGGAGACCTTAGCCATCGGCGTCACCATTGTCCTTTTTGTCCAACCACCACCACTTCTTGGGAGTTACTTTGCATTTATTCCGCACTTTTCCACAAAGTCCTCAAGACCCTGCACTTTGCAAACAACAACAAAATAATGATAGCTCATTGTTCTTCTGGGTTCTTTCGGTAAAGTCACGTAGAATGGAGATGAAATAATAAAAATAATAATAACAGAATAAAATTCTCACAACGTTTCGGCCACAACACAAGTAGCCTTCCTCAGGTGAAGAAACAGGACTGTCTGGAAGACAGCGCTTGAGTGAACCCTGCCAAGCATGGCAGCGTCTTTTAAGCTGTGTGGGAGGAACAGAGCACCTTGACAAAGAAGTTTACATATAAATTAGCATGTAACTGGGGGATGAGCATGATGTTGGTGTGAGGGATTAGCACCACGGAGAGAGACGAGCTTTGTTAAGACGGACGAGTCCATCTATGTTCAGAACGGAGGAGGGGGAGGAAGAGGAGGAACCCTCAAGACCTTGGGTTTTCGGATGCCTTTGTCCGAACGATCCGCCTACTCTACACCAAGGCGGAGTGCATGATCAAGATCAACGGCGCCCTCACTGCCCCGGCCAAATTCGAGCGAGGAGTGAGACAGGGATGCCCATTGTCGGGCCAACTTTATGCCCTGGAATTAGAGCCTTTCCTGAATCTCATAAGGCGGAGACTCAGCGGCCTGGTGCTGAGGGAACCAAGCATCAAGTTGGTCCTGACGGCATACGCCGACGACGTCCTCCTCATCCTGCGCTCCCTGGCTGATGTCGCCCTGCTGCATGAGTGCCAGGAGGTATTTTCGAAAGCCTCGTCATCAAAAATGAACTGGCAAAAGTGCAGCGGCCTGCTGGTTGGAGCGTGGGACATGACTGAGTGTCCTGAGAAGGCAAAAGCCATCAATTGGAGCACAACATCGCTGCACCACCTGGGGGGGTTCCTTGGACCAGAGGAGGAACCACCGCAGAGGAACTGGGTCGAGCTGGAGGAGAAGGTGAAGGAGCGGCTGGCCACCTGGAGTCGCCTGTGCAAGTTCCTCACCTTCAGGACAAAGACGTTGGTGGAGAACCAGCTGGTGACGTCCATACTGTGGCACCGACTCTTCTCCCTGCACCCCCCCATGAGCCTTGTCAACGCACTTCAGAAGCAAGTCCTCGACTTCTTCTGGTCAGGTGGAGGACATCGGGTCGCGGCTGGGGTCCTGGCCCTGCCACTGGACGAGGGCGGTCACGGGCTGGTGTGCGTGCGGAGTCAGCTGGCCACCTTCCGACTGCAGGCAGCGCAAAAGTTCCTGCACGCCGCCCCTGCACCGGCCTGGAGCGTCACGGCCTCCTTCCTCCTGAAACAGCTGGGGGGTCTGCAGTGCTCCAAGCAACTATTCTACATGGACCTGCAGGGCCTCCCACTGGGACAGCTGCCACCCTTCTACAGAAGCGTCCTGCAGACATGGAGCTCCCTCGCCGTCAGGAGGCTGAACCAACCGTGATCGGCTGAGGATCTGGTCTTCGAACCGATCCTCAGGAACCCACAGACAAAGCTGCCATCCACCACCACCACCCCTGGCATGGAGAGGCGCCTCGCCAACGCGCGGCTCACCAGGATGGGAGATCTGGTGGAGCCTGAAACACGGGGCCGGTGGATCGGACCAGCAGACGTGGCCACAAAGACAGGGCTGCAGTCGCTCCGGGTGGCTGCCCGGATCCTGGCCGAAGCCAAGGGGGCCTTCTCAGTGGCAGCGGGGAGAACGCCCCCCATCGGCGTTGGGGATGAAGAGGCCCCTCTCGATCCCCCTCCACCGGAGCTCTCAGTCGTGCCACTGCATCGCCAATGCCGACAAACGAAGGCGGATCACAACCTGTGCCGGCTAGAAGACCTACCGGAGGTGGCCTTCGCAAATGTAAAGAGGAAGGTTCTCTACTCCTACATGGTCCGGTTCCACCAACAGGACACCCTGAGGAGCCACAAGGACCATGCCTGGAGGAAAGCCCTGCCCTGCGTCTCTCCGGAGAGGCCTCGCTGGAGGTAACTCTACTGCAGACCGACGTACAACCGCATCGGCGACCTCAGCTGGAGCATCGCCCACGGCACCGTCACCACCAACGTCTCCCTGGCGCGCTTCACCGACACGTCCCCGGAGTGCCGGTTCTGCGGTAAAGTGGAGACGGTGGCGCACCAGTATGTGGAGTGCAAGAGCCTGGACTCGCTGTTCAAGGTCCTGAGAAACATCCTCCTAAGGTTCAGCCTCCACTTCTCCCCGACGGTCCTCTTCTTTGGATACCCGAAGGGCAACAGACCCCAACATCTTCAGGGGCTGGTCAACGTGCTCTTCGGCTACGCCAAGCTCGCCATATACAGGGCAAGGAAGGTGGCCCTGGAGGGGCAACGTCCAGCCAGCAGCCTGGGCATCTTCCACGCTCTGGTCGGATCAGGGTGTTGCTGGAGTTCCACTACACGCGGCTGACCCACGCCGTGCCGGCCTTCAAGGAGCAGTGGGCGCTGGAGGAGGCCGTGTGCTCGGTGGCAGATGACGGAGAGCTCTGCATGCAGATCTAAGCTACCCGTCGTAGGCCGTTTGACTGTGGGAAGGGCAGCGTGCCGATGCAGCACTTGTCGTAGTTATAAAGAAAAAAGAGAGAGCGAGAGAGAGGCAAATGGAGTAGGAAGAGAGGGGGTAGAGAGAGAGGAGAGGCAGAGAGGGGGGTAGAGAGAGAGGGGGGGGGCAGAGAGGGGGGTAAAGAGAGAGGGAAGGGGAAAGAAAAAAAAGTATATTTTGGGTCTTTCATTTAAAAAGGGGGGGTTACATTAAGCAAAGCATAACAAAAAAAAACCGAAATGATGAACGTAGCAAAGTGCCGACTACACCGGGAGGGTGGGGGGAGAGGGTGGGGGGAGAGGGTGGGGGGAGAGGGTGGGGGGAGAGGGTGGGGGAGAGGGTGGGGGGAGAGGGTGGGGGAGAGGGTGGGGGAGAGGGTGGGGGGAGAGGGTGGGGGGAGAGGGTGGGGGGAGAGGGTGGGGGGAGAGGGTGGGGGGAGAGGGTGGGGGGAGAGGGTGGGGGGAGAGGGTGGGGGGAGAGGGTGGGGGGAGAGGGTGGGGGAGAGGGTGGGGGGAGAGGGTGGGGGGAGAGGGTGGGGGGAGAGGGTGGGGGAGAGGGTGGGGGGAGAGGGTGGGGGGAGAGGGTGGGGGGAGAGGGTGGGGGGAGAGGGTGGGGGGAGAGGGTGGGGGGAGAGGGTGGGGGGAGAGGGTGGGGGGAGAGGGTGGGGGGAGAGGGTGGGGGGAGAGGGTGGGGGGAGAGGGTGGGGGGAGAGGGTGGGGGGAGAGGGTGGGGGGAGAGGGTGGGGGGAGAGGGTGGGGGGAGAGGGTGGGGGGAGAGGGTGGGGGGAGAGGGTGGGGGGAGAGGGTGGGGGGAGAGGGTGGGGGGAGAGGGTGGGGGGAGAGGGTGGGGGGAGAGGGTGGGGGGAGAGGGTGGGGGGAGAGGGTGGGGGGAGAGGGTGGGGGGAGAGGGTGGGGGGAGAGGGTGGGGGGAGAGGGTGGGGGAGAGGGTGGGGGGAGAGGGTGGGGGGAGAGGGTGGGGGGAGAGGGTGGGGGGAGAGGGTGGGGGGAGAGGGTGGGGGGAGAGGGTGGGGGGAGAGGGTGGGGGGGGGAGAGGGTGGGGGGAGAGGGTGGGGGGAGAGGGTGGGGGGAGAGGGTGGGGGAGAGGGTGGGGGGAGAGGGTGGGGGGAGAGGGTGGGGGGAGAGGGTGGGGGGAGAGGGTGGGGGGAGAGGGTGGGGGGAGAGGGTGGGGGGAGAGGGTGGGGGGGAGAGGGTGGGGGGAGAGGGTGGGGGAGAGGGTGGGGGGAGAGGGTGGGGGGAGAGGGTGGGGGGAGAGGGTGGGGGGAGAGGGTGGGGGGAGAGGGTGGGGGAGAGGGTGGGGGGAGAGGGTGGGGGGAGAGGGTGGGGGGAGGGTGGGGGGAGAGGGTGGGGGGAGAGGGTGGGGGGAGAGGGTGGGGGGAGAGGGTGGGGGAGAGGGTGGGGGAGAGGGTGGGGGAGAGGGTGGGGGGAGAGGGTGGGGGGAGAGGGTGGGGGGAGAGGGTGGGGGGAGAGGGTGGGGGGAGAGGGTGGGGGGAGGGGTGGGGGGAGAGGGTGGGGGAGAGGGTGGGGGGAGAGGGGTGGGGGGAGAGGGTGGGGGGAGAGGGTGGGGGGAGAGGGTGGGGGGAGAGGGTGGGGGGAGAGGGTGGGGGGAGAGGGTGGGGGGAGAGGGTGGGGGGAGAGGGTGGGGGAGAGGGTGGGGGGAGAGGGTGGGGGGAGAGGGTGGGGGGAGAGGGTGGGGGAGAGGGTGGGGGGAGAGGGTGGGGGAGAGGGTGGGGGGAGAGGGTGGGGGGAGAGGGTGGGGGGAGAGGGTGGGGGAGAGGGTGGGGGGAGAGGGTGGGGGGAGAGGGTGGGGGAGAGGGTGGGGGGAGAGGGTGGGGGGAGAGGGTGGGGGGAGAGGGTGGGGGGAGAGGGTGGGGGGAGAGGGTGGGGGGAGAGGGTGGGGGGAGAGGGTGGGGGGAGAGGGTGGGGGGAGAGGGTGGGGGGAGAGGGTGGGGGGAGAGGGTGGGGGAGAGGGTGGGGGGAGAGGGTGGGGGGAGAGGGGTGGGGGGGAGAGGGTGGGGGGAGAGGGTGGGGGGAGAGGGTGGGGGGAGAGGGTGGGGGGAGAGGGTGGGGGAGAGGGTGGGGGGAGAGGGTGGGGGGAGAGGGTGGGGGGAGAGGGTGGGGGGAGAGGGTGGGGGGAGAGGGTGGGGGGAGAGGGTGGGGGGAGAGGGTGGGGGAGAGGGGTGGGAGGGTGGGGGGAGAGGGTGTGGGGGAGAGGGTGGGGGAGAGGGTGGGGGGAGAGGGTGGGGGAGAGGGTGGGGGGAGAGGGTGGGGGGAGAGGGTGGGGGGAGCGGGTGGGGGGAGAGGGTGGGGGGAGAGGGTGGGGGGAGAGGGTGGGGGGAGAGGGTGGGGGGAGAGGGTGGGGGGAGAGGGTGGGGGGAGAGGGTGGGGGGAGAGTGTGGGGGGAGAGGGTGGGGGGAGAGGGTGGGGGGAGAGGGTGGGGGAGAGGGTGGGGGGAGAGGGTGGGGGGAGAGGGTGGGGGGAGGGTGGGGGGAGAGGGTGGGGGAGAGGGTGGGGGGAGAGGGTGGGGGGAGGGTGGGGGGAGAGGGTGGGGGGGAGAGGGTGGGGGGAGAGGGTGGGGGGAGAGGGTGGGGGAGAGGGTGGGGGCGAGAGGGTGGGGGGAGAGGGTGGGGGGGAGAGGGTGGGGGGAGAGGGTGGGGGGAGAGGGTGGGGGGAGAGGGTGGGGGAGAGGGTGGGGGGAGGGTGGGGGGAGAGGGTGGGGGGAGAGGGTGGGGGAGAGGGTGGGGGGAGAGGGTGGGGGGAGAGGGTGGGGGGGAGGGTGGGGGGAGAGGGTGGGGGGAGAGGGTGGGGGGAGAGGGTGGGGGGAGAGGGTGGGGGGAGAGGGTGGGGGGAGAGGGTGGGGGAGAGGGTGGGGGCGAGAGGGTGGGGAGAGAGGGTGGGGGGAGAGGGTGGGGGGAGAGGGTGGGGGGAGAGGGTGGGGGAGAGGGTGGGGGGAGAGGGTGGGGGGGGAGAGGGTGGGGGGAGAGGGTGGGGGGAGAGGGTGGGGGGAGAGGGTGGGGGGAGAGGGTGGGGGGAGAGGGTGGGGGGAGAGGGTGGGGGAGAGGGGGTGGGGGAGAGGGTGGGGGAGAGGGTGGGGGGAGAGGGTGGGGGGAGAGGGTGGGGGGAGAGGGTGGGGGGAGAGGGTGGGGGGAGAGGGTGGGGGAGAGGGTGGGGGGAGAGGGTGGGGGGAGGGTGGAGAGGGTGGGGGGGAGAGGGTGGTCGGGAGTTTCAGGGTGGGGGGAGAGGGTGGGGGGAGAGGGTGGGGGCCGGAGGGTGGGGGGAGAGGGTGGGGGGAGAGGGTGGGGGGGAGAGGGTGGGGGAGAGGGTGGGGGGAGAGGGTGGGGGAGAGGGTGGGGGGAGAGGGTGGGGGGAGAGGGTGGGGGGAGAGGGTGGGGGGAGAGGGTGGGGGAGAGGGTGGGGGGAGAGGGTGGGGGGAGAGGGTGGGGGGAGAGGGTGGGGGGAGAGGGTGGGGGAGAGGGTGGGTGGAGAGGGTGGGGGAGAGGGTGGGGGGAGAGGGTGGGGGGAGAGGGTGGGGGGAGGTGGGGGAGAGGGTGGGGGGAGAGGGTGGGGGGAGAGGGTGGGGGGGAGGGTGGGGGGAGAGGGTGGGGGGAGAGGGTGGGGGGAGAGGGTGGGGGAGAGGGTGGGGGGAGAGGGTGGGGGGAGGAGGGTGGGGGGAGAGGGTGGGGGGAGAGGTGGGGGAGAGGGTGGGGGGAGAGGGTGGGGGGAGAGGGTGGGGGGAGAGGGTGGGGGGAGAGGGTGGGGGGAGAGGGTGGGGGGAGAGGGTTGGGGGGAGAGGGTGGGGGGAGAGGGTGGGGGGAGAGGGGGGGGAGTGGGCGGGAGAGGGTGGGGGGAGAGGGTGGGGGGAGAGGGTGGGGGAGAGGGTGGGGGGAGAGGGTGGGGGGAGAGGGTGGGGGGATGAGGTGGGGGGAGAGGGTGGGGGGAGAGGGTGGGGGGAGAGGGGTGGGGGGAGAGGGTGGGGGGGAGAGGGTGGGGGGAGGGGTGGGGGGAGAGGGTGGGGGGAGAGGGTGGGGGGAGAGGGTGGGGGAGAGGGTGGGGGGAGAGGGTGGGGGGAGAGGGTGGGGGGAGAGGGTGGGGGGAGAGGGTGGGGGAGAGGGTGGGGGGAGAGGGTGGGGGGAGAGGGTGGGGGAGAGGGTGGGGGAGAGGGTGGGGGAGAGGGTGGGGGGAGAGGGTGGGGGGAGGGGGTGGGGGGAGAGGGTGGGGGGAGAGGGTGGGGGGAGAGGGTGGGGGGAGAGGGTGGGGGGAGAGGGTGGGGGGAGAGGGTGGGGGGGAGAGGGTGGGGGGAGAGGGTGGGGGGAGAGGGTGGGGGGAGAGGGTGGGGGGAGAGGGTGGGGGGAGAGGGTGGGGGGAGAGGGTGGGGGGAGAGGGTGGGGGGAGAGGGTGGGGGGAGAGGGTGGGGGAGAGGGTGGGGGGAGAGGGTGGGGGGAGAGGGTGGGGGGAGAGGGTGGGGGGAGAGGGTGGGGGGAGAGGGTGGGGGGAGAGGGTGGGGGGAGAGGGTCGGGGGGAGCGGGTGGGGGGAGGGTGGGGGAGAGGGTGGGGGGAGAGGGTGGGGGAGAGGGTGGGGGGAGAGGGTGGGGGGAGAGGGTGGGGGGAGAGGGTGGGGGGAGAGGGTGGGGGGAGAGGGTGGGGGGAGAGGGTGGGGGAGAAATCAAGATCAAGCTCGCTTGATCTTGATTTTCAGTACGAGTAGAGACCGTGAAAGCGGGGCC